>NC_080041.1:29880600-30070809 GCF_012489685.1 Lotus japonicus
GCGGCTATAGTCATCAACGATAACCATCCCATATCTCTTGCCACCTATAGACTCAGTTTTCACTGGTCCAAAAAGGTCGATATGCAGAAGTTCTAACGGCCTTGAGGTTGAGACAACATTCTTTGCCTTGAAAGGGACTTTTGTGAATTTGCCTTTCTGACATGCTTCACAAAGAGCGTCTGAAGCGAACTTCAGATTGGGTAAGCTCCTGACAAGGTTTAGCTTGCTCAGCTGAGAAATCTTTCTCATACTGGCATGCCCTAACCGTCTATGTCATACCCACTGCTCTTCATTAACAGACAGAAGGCACTTCACATTCTGAGCCTCCAACTCAGATAATCTGATCTTATAAATGTTGTTCTTCCTCTTGCTGTTAAACAGAACAGAGCCATCGATTTGACTTACAGCCCGGCAGGACTTTTGATTGAATATAACATCATAACCCTTGTCAGCTAATTGACTTATAGACAATAAGTTATGTGTTAAGCCGTCTACCAATAACACATTATCAATGCATGGACTACTATCTACACAAATAGTACCAGTACCAACAATTTTACCCTTTTCATTTCCTCCAAAGCCAACTTCGCCTCCAGGCTTAAGTTTCAGCTCTCGGAACATACGCCTTTCTCCGTCATGTGACGCGAGCATCCACTATCCAGATACCATGATTGGTGTTTCAGTGGAGCTATCAAGGATATCTGCAACATAGATAATCTTGTCCTTAGGTACCCACTTTCTGGGTCCTCTCTTGTTAGTTACTCCAGAGGTTCTGATCACCTTGGGTGTCTCAACATGATATTTTAAAGGAATATTTGCATGATATTTAGTCATAGAGAAGGATCCCTTTTTAAGAGGGTTTTTAGCAACTTTAGCAGGTACAGGATCAGGCAATATGGTACCAGAGGGAACAAAGCATTCATACAAGGATTTAGCTTTAGACACAGAGGGCTCATTTCTAATTGGTTTAGAATAGCCAATGCCATGCATTCCATTTCTGCTTACGCCATAGATCATTGAAGCCATTAAGCTTCTATCCACGCTTTTAGCTAGGAATCTTTGAAAAGACTTTTCATACTTAGATTCATTTCTACAATCAGAGGCATCACAGGCAACAATTTCTTCTAACTTAGCAATCTGGTTCTTAAGCACAGAGTTAGAATTGATCAAGGCATGATTATCATTTTTCAAATCAGAAATAGTTTTCTCATGTTCAGAAGGAGTCTTGGAAACAGCAGATAAGTTCTTTTTCAGCTTCTTATGCTTAGACAATAAAGAGTTATATTTATCCATAATATCAGACAATGCATGTTTCAGTTCAGAGGTAGAGAAAGAAGCGAATACCTCATTTTCATCGTCTGAGTTAGGATTTCCTTCTGATTCTGAGTCAGAGTCAACAACTCCCTTTGACTCTGCTTCCTTGTCTTTGACAATAGCCATGAGTCCTTGGACTTCACCATCAGAGTCAACATCCTCTGACTCTGATTCATCAAATGTCACCATCAGACTCTTCTTTGTCTTGAAGTGCTTCTTTGGCTTCTTGTCCTTCTTCAATTTTGGACAGTCACTTTTGTAGTGCCCTGATTCTTTGCACTCAAAGCATGTGACTTCCTTAAGTGAGGACTTCTTCTGACCTGAGGATTCAGACTTTCCTTTTGCCTTTCCACAGCCTTTGTATTTGCTCTGCCTGTGCTTCCAGATGCGATTGAGTCTCTTGGAGATCAGAGTCAGCTCATCTTCATCAGAATCTTCTGATGCTTCTTCAGATTCCTCTTCTTCAGCTTGAAGAGCTTTTGACTTCTCAACCCTAGCCTTTTCAGATTTAGATTTCAAGGCTATGGACTTTTTCCTCAGATCTTGCATCTCTGAGCGCTTCAGCTCATGGCATTTCAAAATGCTGATGAGTTCTTCTAAACTCATATTCTCACATTTCAAAAGGCATCCAACTTTCAGGAAGACACCTGATGACCCTTATGACATGATCTTTTGTTGTGTAGCTCTTGTTGAGAGGTCGTATGCCAGCTACAAGCAACTGAAATCTGGAGAACATTTCTTCAATGGACTCATTTGGCTCCATGATGAAGGATTCATACTTTTGGATCAAAGACAATGCCTTTGATTCTTTGACTTTCTTGTTTCCTTCATGAGACATCTTCAGAGATTCGAAAATGCCTTTCGCAAACTCACGATCTGTAATCTTCTGGTACTCTTCATAGGAAATAGCACTTAGAAGAATTGCTCTTGCTTTGTGATGTTGTGAGTACAGCTTCTTTTGATCTGCAGTCATCTCTGACCTTGGGATCTTCTTGCCATCTGCATCAACTGGACGCTCGTAGCCATCCACAATAATATCCCAGAGATCTGCATCGAAACCCAGAAAGAAACTTTCCAGTCTATCTTTCCAATATTCGAACCTTTGACCGTCGAACATAGGAGGCTTTGCATTGTAACCATCTCTTTGAGTTTCACTGGTGGTGGCAGCCATTGTTTTTCACACCGGCCCGGATCATTGAACACTGTTAGGTGTGGTAATCAGAACTTGCGCTCTGATACCAATTGAAGGTATGAAAAACGGTAGAAAGGGGGGGGGGGGTTTGAATAACGTTTTCAGTATAAAGCTTCTACCTTAAAGATTTTGACAAATCTTCCGAGAACTTTAGGTGCTAAAGATAAGAGATAGAAAAGCACACAAAGATTTTATCCTGGTTCACTTGATAAATCACTCAAGCTACTCCAGTCCACCCGTTAAGGTGATTTCTTCCTTCTTAGAATGAAGGCAATCCACTAATCAGGTAAGAGTTACAACTGCACTTGAAACCTACAAGTGACTAACAATTACACTGACTTAGCTCACACTAAGATTCACTCTCTTAGTCTTCTCTAGGATCCGATCAGCCTTGATCTCCTAAAGGAACTAAACAAACTGTTTATCAAAGAATTGTTTACAAGAGATTTGCTTCTAAAAAGCTAATAGTAAACTCAATGAATTTCAGATGAAAGAAAGCTTAGAAGAATTTAAGTTTGTCTTGCGCGTATGTGAATGCTTCTTGCCGCTTCTTTCAGTCTTCAGCCTCTTTATATACTCCAAGGATTAGGGTTGAGCGTTGCATGGAAAATGCTACCGTTGGAGGGCAGTTCTGGAAAATCCAGCTTCTGCTATGTCTGAGACTGTTAGGTAGGTCGTCAGGAAGGTACAGTTGCTTTTGTACTTGGATAGCGACTTGACCTTTAAACCTAGGAGACTTCTGATCAGGGGAATGCTTCATATTGGAACTTGTGAAGCCGGTTGATCAGAGTCAGAGGGAAAGCCCAGATCCTCTGATCAATGTTTCTTCTGATTCTGAACTCAGAGGGAAGAACATGGCCTTCAGAGTATCTAGCTTCTGGACAACAGAATTTCACTAATCAGCTTCTAGATCTTCAGAGTCTTCTACACCATCAGAATATCTGAGCCTTCAGTGTTTCTTGGTTATCAGACTTTCTGGATCTTCAGAACTTCTAGTGACTGAGTCCACATCAGAGTTTGTATAACTTCAGAAATTCTGAAGCTTTTCCACTGTTCATACTGAACATGGTGAATGCAAAAGCGTTTCTTAGGTCGCTCTTTATACATAGTGCTTCTGATTTGTGTGAGATGAGTTGAGGTCAGAGCCTGCAAATAGCACACTCAGAGAAACACGTTAGAGTACCACAATTGTTCATATCAAAAAGGTTAACATGTAATCGTCAAAACATAGAGTTGTACTACTAGATCAAAACTTGATCTTACAGGAGTAACGTTGGAAGGACCAGGAGATCTAGTATTGGAGCAATCGCTGAAATTTGAGTTCAAGGCAACAAACAACCAGGCAGAATATGAAGCTCTCATCGCCGGATTAAAGTTGGCGCTTGAGGTAAAAATCGGAAGGTTGTTGATAAGAACGGACTCGCAGTTGGTAGAGAGTCAAGTGAAGGGAACTTTCCAGGTCAAGGATCCCAATCTGATCAAATACCTTGAGCGAGTGCGATATTTGATGACACTTTTTCAAGAAGTTGCGGTAGAGTATGTTCCTCGAGCAAAAAATCAGCGGGCGGACGCGTTGGCCAAATTGGCGAGCACACGGAAGTCCGGCAACAACAAAAGTGTGATTCAGGAAACGCTAGCGTGCCCCAGCATCGAAGGCGAGCTCATAGCATGTGTGAACAGAGGGGCGACGTGGATGGGACCCATATTATCTATCTTGGCGGGGGACCCGGCGAAAGTGGAGCAGTGCACGAAGGAGCAACGGCGAGAGGCGAGCCACTATACTCTCATTGACGGACATTTGTATCGCCGTGGTTTTACGACGCCGCTGTTAAAGTGTGTGCCGCCAGAGAAATATGAGGCGATAATGTCTGAGGTGCATGAAGGAGTATGTGCAAGCCACATCGGGGGAAGGTCATTGGCCTGCAAGGTGTTAAGGGCGAGGTTCTACTGGCCCACCCTCAGAAAGGATTGTATGGACTTTGTGAAGCGGTGTAAAAAATGTCAAGTGTTTGCGGATTTGTCCAAGGCACCGCCAAAGGAATTGGTAACGATGAGCGCCCCATGGCCTTTCACCATGTGGGGTGTGGATTTGGTAGGACCATTTCCGACCGCCAGGTCGCAGATGAAGTTTATATTAGTGGCGGTGGACTACTTTACTAAATGGATTGAAGCTGAGCCCCTAGCCAAAATAACCTCTGCAAAAATAGTTAACTTTTACTGGAAGCGCATTGTTTGCAGGTTCGGGATCCCAAGGGCGATCGTATCCGACAACGGGACCCAGTTTTCAAGCAACCAGACAAGGGAATTTTGCAAGGAAATGGGCATACAGATGAGGTTCGCCTCTGTGGAGCATCCGCAAACGAACGGACAAGTAGAATCTGCCAACAGGGTGATTCTGCGCGGATTAAGGCGACGGCTTGAGGAAGCTAAGGGAGCCTGGCTGGATGAGCTCCCTGTGGTACTATGGTTGTACAACACCACTGAGCAATCTACTACAAGAGAAACTCCCTTTAGAATGACCTATGGGGTAGATGCTATGTTGCCGGTGGAGATTGACAATTTCCCATGGCGGACTCAGCCGGATTTTGAGGGGGAGAATCAAGCCAATATGGCGATGGAGCTGGATCTTTTGTCTGAAACGCGTGACGAGGCGCACATTTGAGAGATGGCGATGAAGCAGCGAGTGGCCGCCAAGTACAATAGCAGGGTTCGCCCCCGGGATATGCAAGTTGGCGATCTGGTCCTCAAGTGCCGATCAGGAACCTCAGGAAACAAGCTGACTCCGAACTGGGAAGGTCCCTACCGCATTGTCAAAGTTTTTGGTACAGGGGCCTATCACTTGGAAGAGCTCGATGGAAGGCGACTACCCAGGTCATTCAACGGTTTGAGCCTGCGCTATTATTATAGTTGATTGTGGACGAGAAAGCTGGAAAGGTGAGGAGCTCCAAGGAAGAACTTCTGATGAACAAAATGAATTCTCCAAAGTTAGATGTCTTCAATTTTTCTAAAAATATCTCCAAACTCTCCAATGTATCGCCATGACAAAAGCGTGCTCTTTTTCTCCGAAAGGAGTTTTTTAACGAGGCGCTCCATCAATAAAACGAAAATTCATGAAATTCATGTCCAAAGATTCCAGGGATTCCCTGACGATCGGAATTGCCGATCGATGTAAAGAATTACGGCGATCACTAGGTGGGACAAGCTTGATCCCCAAAGGGGCTTGCTGGAACCCTGAAGGTGGCGGCGATTCCACAAATGGCCTTTGACGCCTGGGAATCTCCCCCCGGAAAGTCTGATGTGATCGCCGGTCCCGTAAACGATGTGCTGGGTAAGTCTCGCCAGAATACGACGAGCGCCATTAACTAGGCAAAAGTCTTGGGACCCCCAAATGGCCATTGGGACCCAAGCATTGTAAGCCCCGAGCGGGCAAAGCCCCGGGCGAAGCCCTCAAAAATGGAGGCCATTTATCCCTTTGTGGAAAATGTTTAAAGTCTTGACGAAGAAATTCCAAGCAATAAGCCCTAGTTAAAATTAATGCACGAAATCGTTAGGCGTAATTCAATTACATGACGCGTGAAAAATAGCGCAAGATATAAGGTCGGCGAATGAATAAGGTGGAAGGCGAGTGCTTGGTCACTCAGGATGTTGAGTATTTTATTACTCCGGTGCGTCGGTGCGTTTAGCTATGAAATTCATTCTTAAATTTTTTAACAATAAGAATGCGGCGATTTGCGAAGGGGCGACAAAAAGATTTACGGCGAAAGCAATCATTCAACAAAATTTACAAAGTATTTAAAAGAGATATGAAAGCGATGGCGAACAGGTTACTTATATATAGAAATAACAGGAAAGTGCATTACAGAGGGCTGTAAAGGCTAGGTAAAAATTAAAGTTACGCTATTCGTTATTTCTTTCTTCTTCTCCTGTTTCTTCTTCCTCCTCTTCAGTTGCGGTCCAGAAATGTTGGCCAATCAAAGGAGGATCATCAGGACCAACCAGTCCTTCAGCGGTGATTTCTTTCATTATTCCCATGGCGCTAAGATCAAAATCCGGGAACAAGTGTTGAGCCTGGTCCTTGGCGAGGTAGAAGCCGCGCTCGCGATTGTCATAGGCAATATCAGCGGCTTGTTCCCTCGCCTCAGCAGCTTTGGCTTTCTCCACCGACAGCTCGCTCTTTAGCTCTTTGATCCTCGCAAGATGGGAAGTTATCTCAGCATCTCTCGCGGCGAGGGCTGCCCCATGAGCCTCGTCCGCCTTCTTGATCTATTCAGCAGTAGCTCGCATCACCGCCTCCAGATCTGCCTTCGCTGAAGCCAAAGACTCAGCAGACTTCCCCTCCTGCTCCGCCAGCGCCTTCTTCGCTGACTCCAGTTCAGCGCCTAATATTTCAAGCTCTGACTCCTTGGCAGCCAGCGCCTCGCCTTTGGCGGCCAAGTCCTTCTCTACTTGATCTTTTTGCTTTTTGCAAGCTTGGAGGCTTGCATCAAGGCCGTCCGCCTCCTCCTTCATCAGCTTCAGATGGTCTTCCAGCTCGCCGATCCTGTTCCTCGCCGCGCCAATCAACTTGTCGGCCTGGACCTTTTCCTTTCCCGCTTGATCCAACAGTTTGTCGAAGCGCTTTTTCCAAGCAGCAGCGGCTTCTTGGTGCTGGGCACTCTCAGCCTTCAACCGTTCAGTTTCAGCAGCGGCGGCGTTGAAATTGTCAAACGCGTGGGCAAAGATACACCCAGCGCGTAGAAGACAAGCAAGGGTCTCCTCTTTGGTCTCATTAATACCCTGGCTCGAAACTTCTTTTTCTATGGCGTCACGGTTGAGGCCGGTAAGCAAGAACTCTGAAGGTTCAATGGCGTTGGGAAGCATGTTGTAGTAGCTAGGGTAGCCGCCCTTGTTTCCAGGAGCTTGCTCGATCCGGGCTGCTTCGAAGGTAGGAGCGGCATCAGGAGGGGGTCTTTCTTCTTGACGAGGCGGGGGAGACATGGAACGCCCATCATTCGTTGGAGGCGGGCTAGGAGGTGCGACTTGGCGAGGGGGAGACTTGGGGGTTTCTTTTTCTTTTTCTCTTTCTTTTTCCCCCACGGAAGCATTGGAGAACGCGACAGCGGTTGTGGCGTTGATGGCGGCAAGCTTCTCAACAGCTGAGGGTTGAGAAGTGTTGGTAGTTGTGCCAGCAGTTGATGACTGGTCAGCAGTTGCGGTTGTGGCGCCTATAGTGGTGGACTTAGAGGCAGCAACGGTGGTTGTACCAGCGGTAGCGGAATTGGGAGCCGTGATAGTGGCAGACTTGGTGGCCGCGGCGGCGGAAGCTTTGGCGGAATGGAGTTGGCTCGTCCCGCCAGTCGGAGACTGGGAGCTTGCAATGGTAGCAGCGGCGGCAACATCCTTGCCTTTGGACACAGCGGCAGCGATGGGTTGAGCGCCGGGGTTGGAGGAGCCGGCGACTGCAGACCCCGGGGCGACGGAGGAGACTTTGACTAATCTCCTCCTCTTGGGGGCTTGAGCGCCCTCGGTTTGGTACTCAGCACCGCTCCGTTTTTTCCCGTCGCCCTCAGCGTTGAACTTTGGAGAGAAACGGGCCATTTTTCTCTCGCGGGCTTTCAGGAGCTCGGCGTTGGTGAAGTTCATATCTTCTGCAACAATAAATAAAAAAAAGGGGGTCAGTAGCAACATAAGGGGTAAGAAAATGATGATGAAAAAACGAAAGAGAAATGGCGATGATAAAAATAAACTATAAATGACCTAATTATTTGGGTGTCCTTGAGAGGCGAGCGCCCTCAAGGACTGTTGCGCAGTCAAGAATAGGAAGCGGGGCGAGGAGATTCAAAAAGGCTTTGTCGTTGACAGACAAAGATTCTTCTGAAGGGTCGGTAATCCCATTGGGCTTATCCGTCCAGTAGAGGGGAAAAAGGGCAGTCCCGTCCCTAAGGGTAAAGGCCTCAGGATAGGCGGGGTGAACCGCCACGCGGAAGTATCTCCGGGCGAAGGAGGACTTTGCGTTACTCTTGTGAGGGTTCAAGCACTTACGGCCGGCTCGGGCCTTTAAAGAAATCCATCCTCTATTTTTGATAGATTTGGAGTCAACATCGTAAAGGTAGAAGAAGCTGGTGGGAGATGGGGCGGTGCCAACAGCGGCGCACAAGATCTCGAAGCACCGGATGAAGGCCCAGGCGTTGGGATGGAGTTGACAAGGAGCCGCATTGATATCACGGAGAACGGTTTGAACGAAGGGCGAAAAGGGAAGCCTGACTCCAAGCTCGCCAAACATATACTCATATACAAAGAAAAAATGGGATCTCTTCACATCGCCGTCGACCCTATGAAGCCAGGGGCGGTCCTCAGCGCTGCAGGGCCAAATCTTGAGTTTGTCGTTTATTTCATCATCGTCAGACAAACCGCCAAGGTTACTCACGAATTCCACGATAAGCTCCCTATCCTGGAAAACGGAGGGTTGGTCTATAGCTTCGTGGGAGGGTGCTCTCTGGACTGGAAGGGGCAGGGTCGCGAAAGTTCTTGATCGGTAATGGGGAATTTCCGGGACCTCTAGACGGAGGCCACCGGCTGCGGTAGAGTCAGGGTCATTCTCAGAAGAAGAAGAGGTGTGATTAGGGGAGTTAGGGTTTGAAGCCATCTTTGACAATTAAGTGAGGAAAAGGAAAAGACAAGTAGAGATAAGATGCAGAGATAAGGGAACAAGGACTCACCGGATAAGGATGTGAAGAGTGGGTAGCGGAAAGGGTGAAAGGCGACGACACCAGAGCGGAAGTTGGAAGAGGGAGCTTGGTAAGCGATAAGAGAAGTAAAGAGAGGTTTCGGAAAGGGATGATTGTAGGGAAAAAGGGTTTTTATAGGCAAAGGAAGGGAGTTGGAAGGGTGACGCGTGGTGGACGCGTGTGGAAGGTTGGAAGTCATTATGGCTTTTGGGAAGTGGGACGCGTGTGATGGGGAGTTACTGCGCATGATTGGACAGTTATGAGGAGTGAGGTGACGGTTGCGGAGAAAGGGGGAAACTGACGTAACTGACGTATCACATGGAGCAGTTAGAGATTTGAAAGGTTTTTGAAATAAGGGAAAGTGCGAAAGGCCTCGCCACCATGAAATCCAAACGCCTCGCCACCATGAAGACTAAACGCCATCGCCTAACAAGCGATGTCGCCAATGAAGTTTAGCCGCCTTCCAAGGGCATCGTCAGCCAACACTTGGATGATCAGTACATGATTAACGCCTGCCACCTAGCCCGCCGACGAAAGACGCTCGCCTACTCCAACTAATCGTCAGTACAAAGTGATCGTTCCCGCCGCCTACGAACTTGTGGACTTGCCGATTTGGGTTGCTCGCCAAGACCAGTGGACTGGGCGACTAAAGATGCTTGTTTCCTTTCGCTTACGCCATGTCGGCGACGTAGTTTTCTTCTTTTTTCCCTCAAGCCATGTTGGCAGCTTAGATTCTAGCACACCATAGGATGCATGTAAGAGCATTTAAAAGACACACTTAGCTCTCATACTTCGAGCTCGGTGTCTTGTGGACTAGTGGACTGGGCGAGCCCCTAGAGGGGCGACGCCCAGGGTTCAGCCCGCCCAAGGGCGAGAGCCTGGCCTTAAGTTGGGCCTCAACTTCAGAGGCCCAATTGGCCCAATAGGTAGTGCCCAAGCTCTATAAATAGGAGGTAGTTACCAATTGTAAGGGACTTTTAGCTCATTTGATCAAATAACACATGAAATTCAGCACTCTCTCTCTCTCATTCTCTTTCTCCCTGTAGCACATTCTTCCACTCTCTAGGCACATTCTTCCACTCTCTAGGTACTATCCCTCTCTTTAATGTTCGTTCCTAGAACACTCTTGAAGGTTAAAAGCTTGGAACCAATTGATCTTCTAAATTTTGAAAGCTTATAAACCGCACGTGCCTTTCATCTCTATCTTGTGGCGGTGGATTGGTGGAATGATTTATTTCACTATCTCTCTGTGACTCTGCAGTCTGCACGTTTTCAGGTTCCGAATGGATCGGATCGAATTGGAAAATGGAAAGATTTGTACAAGTTATACCCTTCGTCACCACTTTGCGGAAAATCGTTAAGTATCAATATGTTAAATACCCGTGACTTCTTGGTTGATAGAGAATCAAAGTAGATTTACCAATGAATCACGAAATGCTATGGTTCTTAACTCTTTTTTCGTAATTTATTCAGAAGTCATTCGCGGGATCGTGCACATTTTGTTTGCTAGTTATAACGTAACGAAAAAAGTGCAGTTGGTTGGATCCAATCTATTTTTTGAAAGAAACAACTCGCACACACTCCCTTTCCAAAAAAAATCAATACACCTATCACTATACTTAGATTTATTGGATTTGTTGCTAAAATATTCTGTGGTTCTGTTCATCAATAATCCTTTTCTAAAATATATTTTAGACTTTAGGGTTTAGTTTATTTATAATTCTTTAGTATTTTATTTAAGCCCCTTTAAAAAAATTCTTGTTAAAAAAAGGCCAGAGACGTTCTCATTTCATATGCTGTGGAGCGAGATGACGATCACTCTGGATGACGTCTCAGCTCTATTGCACATTCTTGTGGGGTATTTTTGGGATTAAAAAATAAGGGGATGATGTGGATAGTAAATAGGGAGGGTACAAATAGTCTTCTCCTTCACTAAATTTTTCCTTTTAAAAAAAACAATATTAAAAGGCCAAAATACTGAAAAACTATTTTCCAATCGCGACTGAATTAGGTTTTTGGTTCCGAACCCACCTGGGCGACCGAAGCGTGAAGGTTTGTGCCACTGCTGCTCGTGATGGTTCGAGATACTCAAGAGCGTATAACCCTTCAGGTGTCACTCTTTCTGTGTGATTTTCATTTGCAATTCTCGTTTCTGTTTAGAATTCTGGTAATTTGTTGTCAATTTAGCATTCTAGCAAAATGTTACAATGTTTTCCGTTAAAAATTACTGCAGTTTTGCCTAAACTTGCTTGGATAGCTGATAACCTAAAGCTTAAACAATGTTTAGATTTAGTCTGAATAACTTTGATATAGGTTTGTTTGTTTAGCAAATGCAATTTGCTATTAACAAAAATATAATATAGTACAATTATCTTGTAATGCATGATAATTACTTTGTTAAGAGTTATTCTATAATGGTAATTACAAGCTAATTTTTATAAAAATTTTGTGGACTCCCATCTCACATGCATCATTTTTCTCTATTTTTGGGAGAAAGGGAGTGGGGAATTGTTTATTAGATGCATAGCGTCAGGATAGTTTTCTAGGATCTGAAATGCACTTGCTTGTGGGGAAGCAAAAGAGATAGAGAGAAAAAGAGTAATGAGGGGAAGGGAATGAGTATCTGTGTGGGGAAAACATGGTAAATTTTTTGTTAGAAGTCTCACATTAGCTAGAGATATGACATAGATAGCCTTTATAAATGGTAGAGCAACCCTCAACTCTTGAGCAGCTTTGAGGTTGAGCTAGGTCTCCCAAATTCTAATAAATTTGTTCAATTTGCATTGCACTTTTATGCTATGTTTCTTTCCTCCACACGAGTGTTGTTAGCGGGATATAGCGGAACATGGTGGCATATTGCGGCCATATGGCCGGATATCTGCCATTGTAGAAAGCCAAAAAACCGCCATGAGAAACTGCCATGACGGATATTTGATAACACTGCTCCACACACAAAATACCAAAGAGAGAAGAAAAAGAACTTGAACAAGGAAAGGTAGTGAGCAAGATTTTCCATTTTTTTGCTAGCTTCTTAAGTAAAAGGGTGTCTTACTTCTTCTAAACAGTGAGGTAATAGAAGGAATGAAGCTAAGTGGCAGTTCAAGGATTGTTGCTGGAAATTTTCTGCTGGACCTAGAAAGCTGGGGCTGTGGCAATTTTTTTAAAATACTGCTATTGTTATTGACAGGTCATATCATAAGTATTTGGTAATGATGCTTAATTGTTTAATGAAATTATGCATGTTAATTTCAGTTACTTGACATAGAGTTGCTATCAGTGTTCATTGATCAATGATCTTTCAAGTCTTGTTGATTCAGTTCATTAGATTTATTTGGCTGACTTGTCTATTTTTGTGTACCAAGTTGATTCGCAGATGTTTAAAATTTGAAAAATTGTAGGAGTTAGTGTTTGGGGTTTTAAGAACTGTTAGTAATGCTCCTAATACAATATGAATTGGCAATGATCAAGCTTTCTTGCTAATCATGTTACAGATTGCACAACAAAAAATTACAATAATCCAGTTTCTTAGTAGAAGAATGCAAAACAATCACTGGAGTGCCGAAATGCTTTGCCAGAAAAGAGAATGCTGACATGCTGTCACAAGTCACAACTCAAGTGGAATTTCCGGAATCCATAACTTTCGTAACCATGTTCCTTAACATAGGAAGAAGTTGCCTTGCCTTCACCTTTGTCTTAGCATGAAAATGGGCATGAATTCGATCCCAAAGTTGATACGAATGCTTACAGCAGTCGTCTTTGTGAGAACCAAAGTTGTAAACGTTGATTGCAGCCATGGTGGAAGAAAAGCATCTTGCTTCTCCCAAGACAAATATGCGTGTTGGTAGTTTCATTTTCTCTGTCACCCTTTCAAAGGGGAATTTACCTGTAATCAATGAACTAACTAGAAAATTTCTGTCAGCTTCAAAGAGAAATTTACCTGGAATTGATGGACTAACTAGAAAGAGATGAAGACGATGACCTAGAATTACAGGTTCAACTTTATGTTTCTACAACAAAAATTCTAATATTTCAGTTTCTCAGTAAGAGAATTTAAAACATTCGTTGAAGTGTTTGCCCGAAAAGAGAATGCAAACGTTGTAGTAACAGTGCGAGCGACTCGTGTTGGCGATGTTCGCGATAGAGAAGGAAGCGAAGAGGACTTTCCAGAATCCATAACTTGTGATGATCAAGCTCTTGATACCGTATTAGAAAAGTAGAATTGATAGAGGAAGAGAGAAGTAAAATAGAAAAGGAAGAGAAAGAATGACAGTATTGAAATGTATAAATGAATTCATAAATTACATAATAGAATTTATGGTTAAATATGGTCCATGTTTGTGACATATTGGGCCCCATCCAAATATGTCTCTAGAAATATATATATATTTTTTTGTTACAAGAGGAAAAGTAACAACTTAAAAACCGAAACTAGCTAAAAGCATCTAGATACAAGGATGCATAAACCGACGAAGGAAGGCGCCTCCAAATTTGAGTTTGAGCACCTAACAAACTGGCCTGACGTGCCAAACAATCTGTTGTATTATTCCTCTCACGTTGGACATGTCAAAATTGCACCCGCAAGAACTTGGGCACCATATCCCGGATTTGTTGGAGAACATTTCTAGCTTAGAAGGTTCTGAAATCCGCATTGCTTTGGAGGGCATCAACCACATTCAATTAATCATAAAAGCAAACAATACTTTGATATCCCAACTCGAGAGTATGTTGCAACCGAGTTCCACAGCCAACGCTTCCGCCATGAAAGCACTATCATTGCCCAAGCTCTTAGTAGCTCCTGACACCCATTCACCGTCCTTATCTCTAATCACCGCCGCACATCCCATACGACTAAGCGTCGGATTCAAACTACCATCCACCGCTACCACCATGTACGTCCCACCATCCACAATTCTCCCGCTTGTTTTGTCCGAAAGGAAAGCGGGTTGAAGAGATGGAGGTTGAAGGTACCGGTTCCAAGCTAACACGTCATGAGGCCCAAATCGTAACACATGGTTCAACTGCCAGACACTCTCTCCGAAAGCTCGATGATTACGCCACCGCCATGTCCACCATAACACCGCAACAACGAGAATACAATGTCTATGCTTCAGGAGCCCCTCAAACAGACAGGGAAAGTAATCTGAGGCGCAAGAGCGAGGAGCACAACTCGCAATGAATGCCAAAGCCTGAGAGTATCAGGGAGACCTCTGAATATATGATCAATGTCCTCTTGGTCAGTTGTGCAAGACTACAAGAGGCACTCAACGCTAAGTGCCAATGATATGTCATTGCATTTGTAGGCAAGCTTCCAGTACCAAGCAACCATAGAAAAAATCTATTCTTTTCTGGGACCTTACATTTTCAAATCCTCTTCCACATGTCTGAATTTGTAGATACCATCATGGGACGGATGCCAGCGAATCACATCCTAGAAATAGTTATTATTACTTTTGGATATTTTTATTTTTTTAATTCAAATCAGGATAAATGGTATTATGATACTTACATGGCAATTATCACTTTTAGTCCTTCTACCCCTCTTTCCCCTTTTTTTCTCTTCCTCCTCTTCATCCTCCACCCATGCACCATGCCACCACTCAGCCTCCCCAACTAGATAGAGATTAAAAATTGTGAAAAGTAAAAACTTGACTTGATTAAATAGTAATTGTAGTTTAGTAATTGTAGTTTAGATATTTGACATAGAAAGAAAATGTCATAATATGAAAATAACACAGAACTTTACAAAATGAGAGAATGGATTGATTTCATAAAGTTCAATTATAAGGACTAAAATTTAATATCTAGCTATTAATATAAAAGAAAGAAATAATAGGTAGATATGATACGAGTCCGACATTAATTTATTTCAGTGACATTAGGTTTCTTGACCATTTTGGCGTTATTTAGGTTGGAATTCATTTCCGAAGAAAGGTCTCCATTATTTGGCAAAAGAAAATTAGCCCAATATAATACATATACGTTCTTATCTACTCAAAATGAAGTTCACTTTTTTTCGTTAGATTTTTAGTGGGATATGACATGCATGAATTATTCATATATTGCGTGAATCAAAAACTATAATTGAGCAATAGAAAAAAGGAATTCCACCACTATATGTATTGTTTGGCAAATTATGTTAAACACGTCCAAAACGTATTCCCTTTTTATCTTTCCACGTAAAATATTATACCCTTGTTTAGTGAGCCAATGATACGTCTTTGTTCAAGCCTAGCTATAATAATGTGCAACCCATATTTTTGGCCTGCACGTACAATAGTCTTCATAGTGGATCACGGAAAATTGATTGGTAAAAAAGAACTGTGGTTTATTATGGGTAGAAGAAAGCCTAAATTATTGTTCTATACGTTTCTCATGTGTATCACAAAGGACAAGATTGATTAATATATAGATATTAAAGCAAAGAGCTTTACATCAAATGAAAAGTATCAAAATAAAGGTATTTCCCTTGACCAGATCATAGATGTCTTGACCCCCAAATCCCCAATAATGCAATGTTAGCAATTTCTTTATATTTTCTTTGCAGATATGTTGTTGTTGTTGTATGGTAATGATGGTCCTAGCTATTTCATATTTTTGTTATCCTTCACGTTCGTCATCCGGGTATTTTATAATTGTACTCTTTAACTGATGCTTGATTTGATCTCTTAGTAGTCACTGTTTTTTGGGGTCTGGATGCATGGCTATACATTTTAGCAACCTCACTCTCAATTAAAGGATTTAAGTTAAGATACAATTTCCTTTAATTTGTATGATAGGGACAAATCTTATTTAGCTTCTTCAACCCTTTTATCTGATTTCTGCCATGTGTACCCACTTTTGTAATATGCGATTTTTTTGGGTAAGCACTTTTGTAATATGTGATACCTGTTCACGCCGCGTTCTCTTGGGTTAGGGTGGAAATGCAACCTCCGCATTGGGTGGCGTGGAGGCGACCTCCGAGAGGCTGGCTGGCCTTAAATGTCAATGATAATTTTGGGGAATCTGGAAAGAGCTAGGATTGGTGGCTTAATTCGAGATGAGGCTGGTTCGGGCTCATGAGCTTTCATGGCTGCATAGGGGTGTTGTAGAAATCTTGAAAGCTGAAATGACAACCATTTATCAAGACTTATTGCTGTAGTAGAGAGTCTGGCTTCAACAATATTCTTGTTTTGTCTTGATTCCCATGTAGCTTTTCGGCTTATTTCAGAGGATGTGGATATAATGCATCAGTACTCTACTCTGTATTGTTGTTGGAGATTAAAGCCCTTGTTCGTCTTCCTTGGGAGGTCGAGTTTGCCCACATTCATTGTGAAGGCAATGTTGTTGTGGATGCTCTAGAAAAGATTGGTGTTTGGGGTTCTATCCTACTCACCTTCGGGTTTGTTAGAGCAGATTGCTTATGATGTCGTATGGATTCCTTGTTTGAGTCCTTAGGCTTTTCTTGTTTTTAGCTTATGTAAAAAAACACTGCTTATTTGGGGTAAAAGGAAGGTGGGGAGAAGATAAAGTTCGATGTGTTATAGTATATGTGTGTGCACCATGGGTGTACGAAATTTGAAAAGATAACTATGACAATATTTGAGAAGTTTAAAATTAAAACAGGGAATACTTACACATAACCAATTTTTTTAAATGCTCTATAAAAGAACCTCTTTTAGGGTTTTCTTGCTCCCCAAAGGTTTTCGTCTTTAGGGTTTAGGACCAAAACCCTACGACCAAAACCATAAGTGATTAGAATCTTTGATTGTTAAAACTGCTGGGAAATTCAAATTAATGACGGATGAGACCGTAGGTAACTTGACAACCTTTTCAAATTATGTTCATTGGTTATTGATAACCAACATTGACAGCAATTTTAATTTATCGATAATTGAGTTACTGACGGTATTGATTTTCATCAAATATGACCATAATTTAAAAGTGATCAAATTACCAAAAGACAAAGCTGATAGTAGCTTCAAATTGTTTTTTTGTTGGTTTATACCACATCATCTATAAAAACAATTATGTTCGAGTTGGGTGTGACTTTTATGAGTGAGAAACTCTTTTTATTATGTATTTAATATAGTGCATTCATATAGACTGGAACTCAAGTGTTACTAAGATAGAATAGTTTCCTATCAGTCAAGCGCTTGATGGTGTAGAAGTGTATGATGACTAGTTAGTGTATACTCCCTCCGTTCCTTATTATAAGAACCAAGCAACCACTTCACACCCTTTAAGAAATTTAGTTAATCTAGATAATTACATTAAATTTGTTCTCAATTTATATCAACTTTCCAAAGTTACCCTCCACCCATTATTCTTAATTTTTATGCATCATTAATGCTATAACAAGTGGAAAGAGAGAGAAACTCAATTAAATAAGGGTATTCTTGTCTAAAAATAATTAATTCTCCACAAACTCCAAGTTGGTTCTTATAAAAAGGACCAAGTGCACTTTCTATTTGGTTCTTATAAATAGGAACGAAGGGAGTATATAGTTATATACATTTTCATTAATATCACGCGTCTAGCTAATTAAACTGCTGCATCACTTTTGCGATTTTTTGGTGATCCTAGGGTAAAGATGATCTTAATAATATATAAAGCTCATCCACCAAAGTGGGCCACATTGTTATTTAATTTCCACATGTTTTGATTCTATTGGTTGATAATATTGAATTTCCAAATGTCTAATTTTGATTGGTCTCATATTGTTGACATAAATCATGGAGATGAAAACAAGGTTGCAGTTTCGTAAATAAGTAGAGTTTTAAGTGAAACAGGTTCTAAACTTATAACATGAGTCCATGATCGTGAGTTCGAATCTGGCTGAGATACAAAAATAAGAATTTTGACATTTGGTCCATTTGCACTTTGCAGTCTACATCAATAAAAGTATTCTTTAATACATTTTTTTTGTACAGCAAGTATTTTTTTATACTGTTTTTCATGCTGTCATCGATAAAAATAATGTGATTAAAGGACTATTTATACTGTTTTTGGTGTTGTCAATATATTAAATATGTATTATAAGTAGTATATTAATAAATGTATAGTACACAACAGTATTAACAATATACGTATTTGACCGTCAAAAAACAATATACATATTTACTTTTAAAAAACAATATACATATTTGCTCCGTAGAAAATAAATATACGTTTTTCCAAAAAAAATAGACCTAAACCTTTGATAGAAAAATATATTTATATTTATATATTAATAGAAACACAAAAATCGTTAATATCATTAAATACATATTGTACAAAATTATTTACAAATTGTTCAATAATGAATAGACAAAAATATTATCCTAAAAAAATATACAAAAAAATTATCATTATCCAAAAAAATTGAAATTTATATAAATTATTTATTATTTATTATATTCAAATTATTTTATGAATATTATAGAAATAGTTGAATCAAACACATTTCCAATGAAGTTGCTTTCTTCTCTTATTTTTTTAGGCATTATGTTTCTAGGTCTAAGTATTTTTCTGCATGATGCTTCCAATGTACAATATACATGGATGTGTGTTTGGAGATATTGATGAAAGATTTCGTGCCAAGCTATCCGCAATACTTGCTTCTATTAACAATGGAGCTAGCTGCATTTTAATGCCTTTGTTGCGAGAAGGCTACATTTTAGTCCATAACACATTTAGAGAGATTCGTATCAGTTTAAATTTGTTATATTGTTGGTCTATCATACACTATTGAACTGATTTTCCCTTTATAAGAAAAATATAGTAATATATTTCTTTTGTCTGACTATTCTGAAATGAATAGAAAAGGACTATGAATCCCAATTAGATTATAATCAAATTTATTATTTGAAATCTTTCTTTTAATTCTTATTTTTTTCTTTTATCTCTTATTAGGCTTTTCTTTTGAAAAACCAAGGGAAAAATACTAGATAATTGAATCACAATCTAAACCTAATTGTGTCCCCTTATAAAATACCATCTTAATTTTTTTGCATAATACAAAATGCATTCCATCATTGTTTTCTCTTTTGGTTGGTTGTAGACACAAAGTATAACAGGACCTATGACATCTTTTGATAGCCATTTACCATTTCAGCTATTGTTAAATTCTGAGAGGTTTCCATTTTTATATAATTAGTAGTTTAAATGTGAAGCACTCTTCACAGAGTGGCGGTATATTGTCCATACTTGCCCTATATTTTCCCCTTTAATTTTAGCTTTTGGGGAAAACATAGTCATCATCAAATTTTCAATGGGTAAGAGAATGCAGTATGTGAAGAATTATGGGTTCTTATGACATTGATGAGGTGGCATATAGAATTGCTCCAATTTCATGGATGACATGTCAGAAACAAATCAAGCCAAGGGATTGGTTGTAGTTCCTCTATATAATAATAGGCCCTCAAGTAATATGCGTTAATGTATTTTTATTTACAGGTTTTTTACTGAAAGTATGGATCTGGAATGATCACATCTCACGAGATCATGCATACATGGCTGGGATGGCGGGAGGCAGGTCTATTTTGGTAAGTGGAAACTTAATTTAGTTGGCACTGTTTGATTAATGTATTAGTTTGAAGCTACTTTTGTGTCTGTTTTATATTTTGGTCCATGTGTGTGTTGGTTGGTTGAATTAGGCTAATCTGAAATCGGAACCTCAAAGAATCAAGGCGTCGCTGGACATACGCAACAAGAAGCTGAAAGAAGGAAATGGGCAGCAGGCAGGAGCATAGAGAGAGAGAGAGAGAGAGAGAGAGAGAGAGAGAGAGAGAGAGAGAGAAAAGGTTGATTGGATACAAAGAAAGCTAATAAAGTGGTTATATTATTGTCAAACAAAAGCTATACGGGATAAGATTTTAAAAATTATTCTAGAATTTTAAAATGTAAATTAAAAAAAAAAATGATTGTGTATTAGTTTCATACTTTAGTCTATGTTGTCACTTATCAAGCACTCTCTTCACAACCTGATGCAGAATTGCACAAGATAGTGAGCAAAGCACTTCATTCATATAATTTTGGTCTTCTATATTGAATATTTTTCTACTTCTATTCTCAAATTTTAGGGGTAGTTGATGGAGCATGAACTTTATTCATAAGAGTTCATATCCAAGTGATTTGAAATGTGGAACTATTGACATTGAACATATTGGAGTGGAACATATACGCTGTCACTTCCTTTGCTTTTTCTTATTTAATCACAAGTTACCCTCACTGATGTGTGCAATATAGAAAGGTAATAATATTTGGATAAGTGAAATCTTTTACTAATATAATTTCACAAGAAACTGACATTAGTAGCTACATACCAGTATGTGCTTGAAGAAGTAACAATATAATAAAATGAGGCCCCCATTTGAGTTGTTGAGAAATGGAGAGAGGGTGTGATTGCCCGTGTTTACTTTGTGCTTTTCACTGTGGAATTCATATATGTAACTTTTGTACAAAGAGCTGTTAATTTGTTCAGGTTTCAAATGATTGATTCTGAAAATATATTTAAAAGATATTTCTTTGGAAGATATAAGATCACTTCTCTATCAGACCCTGAGAATTTGTGTTGAAGATAGTTAATTTTGGAGAGTACAATTGTTTTAGGAAACAAGGTGGTGTCTATTTAATAGGAGCTGCTCCTGATGGTGTTTTTGGGGTTTGAAGTATTTCAGTTCCAAATTTGCTGGAAAATAGATTGATTAGAAATTCTTCCTCAAGTTGTTTAAATGAAAATGGGTTTGGGATGATTCTTTTCTATTATGATTATAATTGATTGATGTATCAAATGATGTTTCACATTTTGTATGTTTAATATAATTTCAATATTTTTTAGAGTACAAAGACCCGGTGGAAAGGAAAATTTTAATGAAAATATTGTGATGTTAAAACTAACATGTTAAGCACATGTCATTGACTCTCGAGCTTTGCTTTTTTTTTTAAAGTACCTTGAAATTAGACAATTTATAAAGAGAGTGGTTTTGACACCATATCGAGCTAATTCTGATGAAGAACTTGAGCTTTTTAAATCAAATTTGTTTTTCCACTACAAGCATGCTTATGTTGCATGCTTATGTATGAATTTTGCGATTTGAGGAAACTTACTATTCGTGCTAATGTACTATAGAATAGAAAGGAATTTTATTGCTTTTTATGTCAGGAAATTTCCAGATTAAATTTTGTAAGACCCAAGTTTTTAAGCTTATGCTAAGTGAATAAAATCTTGTTCACGATTAGGGTTGATGTATTGTGAAGGGAAACCTGAACAAGAGTTTATTAAATGAAATAAATTGATAAAGGAGAAAGTTCAGGAAAAGTCAAAGGATTCTATCGAAGTCGATTTAAGTTATAGCACGATCGTTACACGCGTAAACCTAGGTCAGAAACCCTAGTATATAGCTAGATTTCACTTTTAGGCACGATGGAAGTTAATTCCAAAAATCTTCAGAGAAATGTTAGAACTTCTCTTTTTCCATATATCACAATCGTTTCGAGGCGAAACTCTAGGATCTACGAACGTCCGATTCCAATCATCGGAAGTTTGCCGAAACCGAAACCCTGGTATTTCAAAACCCTAGAATTACCCGACTATGAGGACTTTTTCTATTCGGAACATCAAATGAAGATTTCACACGCGTTCACCCATTTCTCTTGATGATTTCAATCTTTCTTCAGAAGGAAGTTTTCTATTCCGACATCCGATGCAAAAAGCAACTTATCGGGTAAAATAGTTTTATACCGATTATGCATTAGTCGCAAAAAATACAAGGAGACCTCATTTTAGTTTTGGAATTCTTTCGCCAAAACATATCTTGGAATTCATGGAGAATGAAGCCAGAAAAATCAGATTCGCGAAACTTTCATTTTACCGCGTTTTGCCAACCTCTATATATAGCCAAGAAATGAGAAAATATCACAAAACTTACCCATTTCTCTCAAGGAGGCCGCGAACTTTGGAGGAGGAGGAGGAGAAGAGATTTTCTTCATTTCTTGCTTGATCATCGATTAATCAGTTGCTACTTCAAAGTGTCGAGGTATAGTCGCTAATCCTTACCTCTGATCGCTTTTTCCATAGCTTTTCTATAGACTTTTCTGAGCTGATAGTTTTGAGGATTTTGCAAAACTATCCTGAATATTTCATTTTTGATTCTAAACATCTTCCCTACATGCCCAAGATCACTTCTGCCGGATTAGATTTTCCGTTATGCCGCCGGATTTCAGCCGGAATCAATTTATGCCTTAAATACCCATTTTTGGAGTAAAGCTTCAACCTTTAGGCTAAAAACTATCGCCTTAGCTTAGTGATAGTAGGATTCGTTGTCATAAACGTCGTTAGTAACGTCCCTGTCAAATTTGCTTTTTGGGATTTCAGTTTTGAAATTCTAAGTTAAAAATCATGACCAAAATACCCCTGCGACAGTTTTTGATCCGATAATTTTTCCGAGTTTAGAATACCCTTAGTTACGGCTAATGATAGCATAGGAACCAAGTTTGATCGAAGAAAAATCGACCCTCCTATTTACCAAAAGTGGCTGAGCCCTATAGGGGGGGAGGAGGAAAATTTCCTTTTCTGAAAACTTGTCCTTTCGCGCTAGATTATCGTACCTCGGAGTATGTAATACTTCGGGTAACCTTAATGAGCATTGATAGCTTAGTTTCCGATAGATTTTGATTGATTTCTGTGGTTTTGTTCTAAAGGTGCTTTTGAAGAGTTTCCCGAGGAACAAGGCTTTGCTTGTGAGGAAGCGTTAGACGATCATTCTGGAGAATCTTCAGGTGAGGGCTTCTCACTGAATCTCTAGTTAATGCTTAGGGTCGATGCTTTCGACATTGTTTACTGTTTATGCACTTGTTTGTGTTTGATTGGAAAAATGTTTTCTGAGGCTTCGGCTGACAATGTAGATGATTCATCTACTGAATGTTTTTGAGAGTGAATTACATGCTATGTGCTATGTGGGTAATTTAGGATGTGTGATGCATGCCTTATATGCTAAGTGCTACGTGGTTATCGCATAATATGTTGATATATGACATGTTGGTTGATTGTGCTGAGTTATTTATGCTTATGCAATGAAATCTGAGTTTCTGAATAGTGAGAATAGCGGGCAGGTCATGCCGATTTTTATTTGAGAGTTTTGAGAAAGTTTGATAGGACGAATGAGATTCGGACCTTGTTATGGTGTTTCATGGATCGAGACATTCTCTGGTGTCATTTGGGGATTAGGAGATCCCGAGAACTTATAGGATTTGCGATAAAACTAAAAGGATATTATTTTGTAAAGAAAACTCATAAGACATTAAACAACCTCTAAATCTTTACGTAATGGTATTAATCTCGAAAGGAAGCTTTGGATGCAAATCTTAGTTTTGGAAAACGAGAAGTGTCGTCGGATCCAATCGTTGAGGAAATTGAGAAGTGTTGAGTATGTTGATGTTCTTGTGCTGTTGGAGCAGCTGTGTTGAGTATGTTGATGCTCTTGTGCTGTTGGAGCAGCTATGTGTTGTTGGGCTATCCTGGGGATAAGTCCGGGAAACCGTTAGTTTCCGAGAGTGTGATACTCTGTGCTCGTTGAGCAGTTGTGACCATCGGATTGAGATGAGTCGGATGATTTGGAGATCATCGTGGGTTATGTGTTGTTGTGAAGAAGTGTCTTTTGTCGCAGAATCGACTTTACCTTAGGGTAAGCTTTTAGAGACTTTAATTTACCTAGAACACGTGGCGACGTGTCGAGTGAGATTCGGAGACGTTGTTTGACTAATCATCCTACATTCATGCAACATTAATGAGGTATTAACACAGGACGTACTCTGGACCTCGTCGGTTTCCAAAATGGTCATAAGACCGGGAATGCCGTGTAAGAGCGTTTGTAGACGACTCTTGTAGCAGACCGAAATGGCAGACCTACGGGTTACGGCTGATCTGACTACCTTTGTGTGGTGTAAGAGGCACGCGGGCCGAAATGGTCCCACCGTGGCTGGTGCTAGGGCTGATCCGTTGATGTCCATCCGTTCCGGAATGCATATTGGTTGACTGGGTTAACCTGCATTGCATTTCATGCAACATGCATACTAACTTAGTTGCTGAGTGTGATTGCTATTTGTTAATCCTATTTGGAACATGTTAAGTGTTTTTATTGTCGTTTATGTTATTGTGAAATATGCAACCCTAGGATGTTATCCCTAGCTATAAGCCTAAGTGGCTATTTCTTATCTGTATCTATCGGTGCTATTAATTACATAATTCTTTGGAGTTGACCCTCGCGTCTTCTGTGTGTGCTTTGGCGGACAAACGCCCTTTGTCAGATGTCCATGGCGGACTAGATCATGATGGTTCACCCTTCGGGGGAACTAGAGTTGAGATGCTGGAACAGGAGCGCATCGCGGTAGCAAGAGGAGGACGGATGGTGTGCATAGATTAGGTCGTTCTGGATTTCGAATTCGGACGACGATCATGCTAGCATGTAGGTTTTAGTGCTGGTGTGAGCTCCTCGATATGGGATTAGTGTAGGAGTAGAGTCTTAGCTCTGAACATCATTTGTCTCTTTGGGGATAGGGTAGTTTCCCACCGATAGCTTTTTGTGTGGTTTCCTTACGGGAATCACAGAGAGTTGGTTGGACTTAGGAGGTCTTATTTTCAGGTCATTGGGTCAGCTTATTCTCATTTTTGAGGGATGGTGTTGCGGACACTTCACCTTTTTCATTTGGTTTGTACATATTGCCTACGGGCGCTACACTTTTCTTTCCGTCACTGAAGGTTACTCGTGACGAGGTTGCTATTTACACCGGGGGCTGTTATATATATTGCATATTAGTTTTATTGTTTTTCGCATTTGGGTTTTATTTAATTCAGTTTTGTCTTAGTTATTATAAAAAAAAAATATTCACGTTTTTCCGCATTAAGTTTACTTTTGGTTACTAAAGTGACGCCACCGAAATCGGGGTGTTACAAATTTTGTTTTATAGGAAATCGTAATGGCATTAAAGTCTCAATCAAAAAATTAGAACAAGAGAGAAATAAAGAAAGAATCAATTAAATTGAATAATCATAACAATAATTGAAATTTAATTTTGAAAATATCAACTTAACTACTTCACCGTCATATTTGTTAAAGATTCCATTTGTAACCCCAAGATAAGGGAACACTTTAGTTAGTATTAAGAACAAATTCTATAAGGAAAAATAATAAATTTGGACTAACATGAGTTTAAGAAATTCTAAAAGTGAAACTAAAAGCACCAGTGTATCACTTTCATTAACTAAAAGTAGGAAAAGAAATTCATCAAACAATATAATGTACTCTTATTTTTGTACAAATTACAGGGTTAAAAGTTCCAACGGGGAGGTACATTTTAAATGAAATTACTTTCATGATAAAACTAACATAAAAAAAAATTCTTATAGTTTATGTACATTCTTTATAATTTTTCAGATAGTTTTAAGAGTAAATATAGAATAAGTATGAACGAGCATATTAGAAAAATCGTTAATATCATTCCAATACTTTTTCATTATTGTAAAATAATTTTAGAAGTAAATTTTACATGAAAATACTAGAAATGTAAATTTTAAGAAAATCTCACTGCTTTGAAATATAATTTCATGTAAATATAGTTTTCTTTTATTTTTGTACAAATTGCAGGATGAAAATATCTCACAGAAGAAACATTTTACATGAAAATCTATTCATATTAAAACTATTAAAAATTATTTTTTCATAATTATGATATAATGAAAATGTAGTAGTAAAATTATGTTATATGAGGATTAGAAAAAAATTCAATATATATATATATATAATTATTAAGTTTAAATTACATTGTTAAAAACTTTTACTATAAGATATATTTTCATGTCAAAAATAATTTTGATATAATTTCAATGTATTTTTTTTAATTTTTCAAAATATTTATGTAAATAAAACTATAGAATATCTCCAATGCATGAGTATAAAACTAGATATGTCAGATGAGCTTATCCCAATTAGTCTTGACTCAATAATGGAATAGATTAAATGTACATATCTTGATCTTCCGCACAGAATGAAAGACCCGCAATTATTTCAAGATAGAGTAATATTAACTCCTACACTGGAGGCTGTTGAAATGATAAACACTTACATGCTTGGCTTGATAGCTGCACCAGAACATGAATATCTGAGCTCCAACTCTGCCTTGCGATCTTATGAGCGTTCTGAAATCCGAGGTGAGTGGTTTACCACATAATTTTTGAACGACACTAAAAGTTAAGGAATGTCAAACCAAAAACTATTATTAAAAGTTGGTATTCCAATCATGCTTTTGAGAAATATAGATCAAGCAGCATGTTTATGCAATGGAACCAGATTAATTGTTGATGAACTTGGTGAACGTTATATTGGTGCAACTGTTATCACTGAAACCAATGCTAATGACAAAGTGCACATTTCAATAATGGACTTGGTTCCTTCTGATCCAAATTTCCAATTAAATTCAGAAGCAGACAGTTTTCTATTGCAGTATGCTTTGCGTTGATCATAAACAAAAGCCAACGACAAACACTATCTCAGGTTGGGCTCTTCTTTATGAGGCCCGTCTTCACTCATGGTTAGTTATATGTAGCTCTCTCTAGAGTACGCTCAAGAAAAAGTCTTAAACTTTGAATACTGGACGAGTCAGGCAAACAACAGACCAGTACTATAAATGTAGTGTTTAAGGAAGTTTTTGGAAATGTTTGATGTGTACAACACAATTTCATTTATTTATTCTATTTTTCTCTTCATATATTATTACATGATTGACTTATGTATAATTTAAAAATTACATATATATGAAAACTAATTTATTTATTACAAAATTCTAACATAAAATTCCGTGCAGCGCACGGGTTATCGTACTAGTATATTAAAAGAAAACACATTAATCCCACTAGTGAAACGCAATGAAAATCATATGGGCTATAACTAAAAGAGGTCTCTAATAAAAATTGTGTATCCCATGGGTTTTTTTTTCAAGAATCGCATGGGTTATTATTTATACAATAAATCGTTAGAAACAAATTTCTCCCACGTTTTTCATTTTGACAAAATGACACTGTTTACAAAAATTGTTGAGATTGCAAGTAAAAACTTGAAGGGTCCCCGTGTACTTTTAATATTTAGAATATTTTTTTGGTTACAGCGGAGGAAAAGTTAATATTTAGAATATAAATATGTGTTAGTATTTAATACATCATTGCTTATTAAAAATAAAAGTTTGGTACTCATACATTATTCTGTTTGGCTAAATTTGAAATCGTTAAATTAGAACGCGGTTAGATATTATTCTGTTCACGGCGAGTGAAATATGACGATAGCCAAGACAAAATCCTTATCAGAAGTAAGAGTTTTTAAACCCTAGTCGCTGTTGTATCTTAAATAAGTGAAAAAACATCCTCTGATTACAAGCTAACATTTCTCTTATATATTGGGAAAGACCTAAAACTTTCATTTTCTATTGAACCGTTGGGCCTTACATAGACTCGGCCCAAGAATCCACACACAGTAGCAATAAACTACAAGTCCTTTATTCGGACAAACCCTTTATATGGGTTTCTCTTCAAATGGGTGAGTCAATGCTAACATACAAATGATCGGTCATCTAATGACACAAGGACTTTCAAATAGGCGGGCTGTTTGGAGAAAGACGAATGAATGACCTTACGCGGCAACCCTTCAGTGGTACATGACTTGTGCATTGCTCGGGCAAGCCTTGCAGCTAGGAAGCCCCTAACTAGCCCACAAGACATCGTGCTTGAAGCATGAAGACAAAGTGTGTCTCAATGACCTTTTCATGCAGTCGCCCGCTGTGTGGTGTGAGCGTCTCTTAGGCGAGTCTCGCGAATTAAAAACCCTTGACCAGCCCATATTCTTGCTGAAGCCACAAAACATTTGTAGGTTGATGCAGGGGCGCCGTAGGCAAAAAATTATGTCCACAAGAGCCAAATTTACATAACATAAAAAATATAAGCATCGCCAATAATACATATATGTGTATGTGTGGAAGATGGAGATAATATTCATTAGTTATAACTTTTATCTGAGTTATGTAATCACTTTGTTTTATGTGATTTACTATAGTTAAATGTCAGTATAAAACTTTTTTACAATGATAATGCATATTCATTCATCTTCTTAATCTCTAAATCAAAAGTCAGAACTCATGTTTTTATAAAGAAATATAAAGAAATTAAAGTGATATATAGTTGTGCATCGGATGAATTAAATGACTGCTACACATATACCAGTTTAATTTTAAGATTTCCAAGTTATAATTTGATATTATTTTAAAAGTTAAGATTTACCAATTAATATTTTAAATCTATGTCCACAGGTTGTTAAAAAGTTAAAATTATAATACTATACTATCATGAGTGTTAAATCAGTCATACAATTTCGGTTCCCCACCTCCCCTAATATCACGAAACCTTTCTCCTCACTTACAACGACTTATATATGTTTCATTTTTCAGATTGCAGCACTTGGTGTTAGAAAAATAGGCTTGATCGTGATGGAAATCACTTTCCTTAAAGTATTTCAAGTACTCTCTGATTTCGTCTTAGAGTTTGGATGCAAGAATACCCAGGATAATCAGCCTTGCTTCGAGTTTGCACAAGACTAATGAAAACTCGAAATGAAGGGAAGTGATTTTCTGGAAACAGAGGATATGAAAAAAGTATGTTTTGAACTCTGAATATGCACTGTATTTATAGGCAAAAAAACAGAACAATGTATAAGGTTGCGACCCTTCATATATTGTGTCTGTTACCAACAGATATATCTGTTCCCAACAGTCGCAATGTTCCAATTCAAAACGAGCAAAACAAACGGTCGTTACGGCAACCGCGTTGCCGTTGCCGTCGATGCGTCGTGCCTCAAGTGCCGTGCCGTCTACAAGCCGCCACTAGCGCCTCTACGCCCACACCCACGCCGGTGTCGCCGGTGGCGACACCGGCGAGGGATGGTGTGAATGGAACATGTGACATAAAAGCTTGGGACCACCAAACCATGCACATGTGACACTATATCCTCACTTTGTCTCTTTGTTGAATGGTTGACATTTAATGATATATAAATGCTTTGGAAAGTTGCTCCACCTTCTATGTGGGACTTCATTCCAATCCATTCAATGCAAAATCAACACACTTGTCATTTTGGAACACTATGTAATTATTACTCCTTGAGTAATTATTACAACAATCCCCCACTTGTTACATAAATGACAATGTCAATTCCAGAAATAGACACACATGAATGTTAATACAGTTTAGTATCTTTCGATTTGAACTAAACCTTAGTAAATATTGTGCAAAGTATAATCGAAATATTAGGTAGCTGTGCTTTGAACCCATATTCCTAATGATCATACCGGCATAAAATTACACACACTCGTTTGTGGTCCTTCGCCTACATTTTCCTCGCCTAGCACTTTTTATGGCCATGTGCTTTCCTGTTTTCGTGAATTTTTATGAGAGAAACTCCAACTCTCATTTGAGACGGCACCATCTCGAAATTCATATAGGTGAAGTTCATATCGTATGTGATTTTCGCAAAAACACATATTTCGATCATGAAGTTCATTAAGAGTATATTGATACTCAGCCCTCAATATCTAATAGTCAACATTGTTGCTTAATGTTGCATTGTCATCCAAATCAACGATTTGTTGTTACCCATTGAATCTTAGGTTAAGGTTTTCTTAACTTCAGATTGGGTTGCTACCGTTGTTGGAACTCTTACTCAAGGAGTTTTAATCCCATACCTCTCGAGGTTTTCTTTACTAAGTCTCTGGCCAGTGGCTTAGTAAAAGGATCTGCTAGATTATAGCTTGTTCGTATATAAGTCAGTGAGATAATTCCATCTTTAATCATCTTTCTCACAAGAGAATGTCTCAGACCTATGCGTCTAGATTTCCCATTATATACTTCACTGTATGCTCTGGCTAGGGTGGCTTGGCTATCACAATGTATCAACACTTTTGAAACATTTTCTTTAGCCAATGGAATTTCCAATAGGAGATCTCTTAGCCATTCAGCTTCTTGTCCTGCAGAAGCTAGAGCCACGAATTCTGATTCCATGGTGGAGAGGGTAATACACGTCTACAAGCCGCCACTAGCGCCTCTACGCCCACGCCCACGCCGGTGTCGCCGGTGGCGACACCGGCGAGGGATGGTGTGAATGGAACATGTGACATAAAAGCTTGGGACCACCAAACCATGCACATGTGGCACTATATCCTCACTTTGTCTCTTTGTTGAATGGTTGGCATTTAATGATATATAAATACTTTGGAAAGTTGCTCCACTTTCTATGTGGGACTTCATTCCAATCCATTCAATGCAAAATCAACACACTTGTCATTTTGGAACACTATGTAATTATTACTCCTTGAGTAATTATTACAACACTTGGTGCCTGTAATAACAATAGTATCATAAAAAAATTATTGAAAACCTTGGACTTGGAGTTGGGGGTGACGATGACCACCGTGAGCACCCCACTGCCTCCGCCCCTAGGTTGGTGGAAAATAATTATGGTAGATCCAAAGTGTGTTCTGACTCATTACAATTCAACACGGAGGTGATAGTAGCTTTTTTCTTTATAATTGGTTAGTGGAACTTTACAAGAATTCAAAGGATAACACGAATGAGCAAATTAAAAAAAAATGTTAGATGTGATACCTAGATTAAGGTATGGTACTCCAAAATGATGTGTACCAATAAATATACATGCTCCAATTGAATTAGCATTCACATATTTATATTAATATTTTATTTTATAATAGTTCTCTCATTCTTCTCTTTTGGATCACTAAAATTTTGTTCTTAACATCGGTATATGCACCATCATTTTCATTGTTCACGGTCACGATCATAAAATGTCACTCCCTATGTCGTCAATAAGACTTGACGGTCAAAATCCTTACATATAACAATAATCTACTAAGTCACTTAATGCAGGTATATAAGACTAAAATAATTTATGGGTAGGAAATGAAGTTGCCATTAAATAAAGAGGAGATAACTTTAATTTAAACATTGGTAGTAGATGCTGAGACTTATCTACTTGCTCTGGATAGTGGGTTTTGTCGTGTTTATAAAGAGGAGGGCCATTCCATGCACTTTACCATCGCATATATATAGCCCCGTCTACTCGTTTGAGAATTACCCACATTTTAACATAAAAACATTTTTTTCTAACACAGAGATGACAGAAATGTGTGGTACTGGCGATTTTGGCAAAATGTTCAACCGAGCAAAGCCTTATTTGTTCACAGTGGGGTTGCAATTTGGGATGGCTGGAACATACGTGTTCAGCATGGCCAGTCTGAATCATGGGATGAGTCGCTTGGTGTTCGTTGTGTACCGCAATGTCATCGCTGCAGTTGCGCTCGCTCCGTTTGCATTGTTCTTTGAAAGGTATATTTTAGAATTTTCAAGTTCGAGTTAGAAGTCTTACATTATTTAAGAATTGTTCAGTTGATGATGAAGACAATATAAGAGATGTGATCAAATGTTTCTCATGATTTTGCAGGAAGACTAGGCCGAAGATGACACTCTCTGTGTTCGTACAAATACTAGCTCTTGGATTTCTTGAGTAATTATCTCAAACCTATATTTTTCAGCACTAATTAACATGACATGTAACATGCATGCTAGAGGAATTGGGGCCACACCCTTGTTTGATCCTATAAGGATTACTAAGAAAAATCTCATTTTAGTTTTATGATCTGTAGACACTTAAAGTTTTTTTTTTGGTAAGCCAAATTTGAATTAGAAGAAATACTTGGATTATTTCAATCTTTCAATCCATGCATGCATACACCTGATTTTCTCTCTAATTTACCTCTTTTTATCACATAGCTTTATATATCACATTAATTTTTTTTTCTCATTTTAGGTGTTATACCAATTAAGGGTCCACATAACATTTTCCATTACATAAATTGTTTTTTTTTTTTACCATGATGTCCTCATCAGCTCAAGTAACTGAGTAGTCTCTCCCAACAAATGAATTTTTCAAGATTTAAACTTGTAATATTTTCCTTACATGAGTTTAACTTGCTTAATAAACTAATGCATTTGGAGATACATAAAATATTCATTATTTAAAGCACTTTGTAATTTCTTTTTAACAGCTCAAACATATTATAAAGTGAACTTATTAGGTCTAGTTAATTTGATTATTTAAATGAAAGAGAAATATAAACAATGTGTTGATAAGACAAATATGTTGTTAATTATCATTATTCTTTGGCCTAAGAGGAAAATTAGTAATAAAATGATGTTATATCCTCCTAAATACTATTATTTTAGAATAAAATTAATACTTAATAAAATATCAAAATGCATTTAAAAAGAATCCAATACTTTTTTAGGATAATCAAGTAGGTGGATTTAGAACTATTCTGAAGTCATTTTTTGCGGTTTATTATGTCACTAAAAGCATTGATTGTTGTAGTGTGTACTTTTTTTTTTTAAAAAAAGTTAACATACTTTTACATAATAGTAGTTTTTTTATGATGCATGGATATTGATATTTCCCAAAACCTACGACCTATAAAGAACGTATACAAAACGTGTTGATGGGATTCCCACTTAATATTACCTCCGTTCTTATATAACTGTTCAGAGAGAAGAAACACATGAATTAAAGAGTATTGTTAATTTTGATAATTTTCATAAAAGTGTTATTTGTTTTCCTATTTCACCCTTTAAAATGTAAGACATTTCTTAGAAAAATATCATTTAATGTTTTCTTAAAATTTTAAGTTGACAGATATATAGGAACAAATTTTTTTCTTCTAAGTTGACAAGAGGTAGTAGTTAATACACTCTTTAGTTTGTAGGAAGAGAAAACGTGAACAGAAAAGATGGAAAGAGAAACAAATGGATTTCTTTGTCCACCTATTCTATCTTACTTCTGAAATGAGAGAACCCTGTCTTTTTCGCGCATATAACTCTTTCTCGCTTCTCTTTCTTTTCTTTCTTACAAGTAACAAATGTGCGTAATAGAGCAACGTTTTTTTTTAAAGAATGGAGCAACGTTATATTCTCCTATACACATTTCTGCTAATCTTCTTTCTATTATATAAAAAATATATTTTTTTGTTACATCGGAAAAAAAACAACAACAAGAACAACTACAACGCAGCCAAACGATCCCTCATAATGAGGGTTTCAAGCTCCATAGGCGGAGTATCTAGCAGACAAAAAGGCAGTTCTAGGTTCGAAGCTCCTCTTTTGGCTAACCAGTCAGCAGGCATGTTACAATCACGGCTGAAGGCACTCAAAGAGACTCTCCACGGTCTATCTAATAACTGAATAATATCATCCAAGATAGGGAGGAAACGTCTGCTGTCAACCTCTCCCAAGGATTTTAGAAGCTCACCACAATCCAAATTGCAAATCACATCTCTGAAGCCTGCATCCCAAGTTATCTGTAATCCTAATTTCAAGGCCCAAGCTTCTGATAACAGTGGGTTCCCTCCTGCTTGGAAAGCCTGGAAACCTCTCACCCACTGCCCTAGCTCATCCCGCAGCAACCCTCCTGCCCCCATACAATGCTCATGGCTTCGATAGCTACCATCCACACACAGACTAACATAACCCGTTGGTGGCAGCTTCCATCTACTGCAGAGCCACCCTACTTCCGTCGGTTGAAGGCCTCTATCCATGGCTTTTACGGTATCATCATGCTCATGGCAAATGCGCCGCCATGCTTCTTGGAGGGGCCAAGGAGATGGTTCAAAAACCATGTTGTTTCTCCACTTCCAGATTCCCCAGAGGCAGAGCATGAATTTCACGCCGTGCACCCCCTGAGCTTGACGCCGCACCCAATGTCTGTAGTCTTGAGCTAGAAAACCCGGCCACCTCAAGGCTCCTGCCATTCTCCAAATTTCCCTAGAGTGTGGGCAGTCTCTAAGACAGTGGATAATGTCTTCCTCCATCGCTGAGCACCTTCCGCAGGCCGGTGAGTCCGTCAAATTGCACTTGAAGCGATATTGGTTCACTTGAATAGAGTTATGCATCACCAACCAGATAAAAAGACGCACTTTCTCTGGGATTTTCGTGTGCCAAATCCAGCGCCAATCCTCTGACGTTGTTGCCGGCGGCTGGGCCTGGTTTCTCAGCCAAAGGTAAGCGTCCCGGACCGTGTAGCAACCCTTGTCACTGGGTTTCCAAATCCAAGTATCTCGCCGCCCCTGGGTAACTCGCGGCTCTATACGCTGCAGCTGCTGGAGGAAGTCAGTGGGCATGGCAGTAAGGAGGCGATCAAGATTCCACACTCCACCAGCGATGATGTCCTTCAAGGCTAAATCGGTGTCGTGGATGTCAACATACGGTATCTGGTTTGCCAAGTTTCCGTTGCCGCTCCAATCAGCGTACCACAGTGAGGTATTACCCTCACCTAAACGATACTGGAAGCCTGACTTCAACTGGTCTCTAGCTTTGAGCAGCCCCTTCCACACATGAGAATCTGATGGCTTAGCTTGGACCTGCAAAATAGAAGATTTACTCAAGTATTTATGTTTAAGGGCTTGGACCCACAGCTTTTGAGGATTATGGAAGATGCTCCATATAGCTTTGCCAAGCAGTGCTGTGTTGGCCTGGTTCATATCACGAAGAGCCAAACCTCCTTCGTTCTTGGGCCTGGTTACCTTGCCCCATCCCACAAGATGCCAACCTCGCGCTCCCTCCTTGCTCCCCCAAATAAAGGAACGCGTGATCTTGTTGATGCGACCTGTCACACAGCGAGGAAGATTGAAAACCTGCATAGTATAAGTTGGAATGGAGGCTATGACTGATTTAGCAAGGCAAACCCTTCCTGCTAGGTTCAACATGTTCATCTTCCAAGAGCCCATCTTCCGTTGAATATTCTCTAGGAGGAAATCAAAGCTTCTCCGTTGAACACGACCTCCTTTGAGAGGGAAGCCCAAGTATTTACCCAGGTCGTTGACGAAGGGGATAGGAGCAATATTAGAGATCTCCGCTTTAACATCCTCAGCAACACCCTTTGAAGTGATAGCTTTGGATTTACTCACGTTAATCTTGAGGCCAGAGTTATCACAAAAGGATTTCATAGTGGAAGCAAGAAGATTAACCTGATTTCTTGAAGCTTGACAAAAAAGCAACACGTCATCAGCAAAGAAGAGATGAGAGATTGGCGGGCCATCTCTAGATATCCTTATTGGCTTCCACACTCCATCATCTACCAAGCTCTGAATAGAAACCGATAGACGCTCCATGCAAAGGACAAAAAGATAAGGTGATAGAGGATCTCCTTGTCGAAGCCCTCTCCCCGGCTTAAACTTTGGTAGACGCGAGCCATTCCAAAGGATTGAAATTTGAGAGGAGGAGACACAACACATAATGAGCCGGATCATGGGTTCCGGGAACCTAAAATACTCCAACGTCTCCTTTAAGAAATCCCAGGAGACACTATCGTATGCCTTCTCCAGATCAATTTTGAAGGCCACCTTACCACTCTTAGCTGTAGAGTGTGCCATGTGATGAATAATTTCTTGAGCAAGGACGGCATTATCCATCGTTCCTCTCCCCGGGATGAAGCTGTTCTGCATTGGACCAATCAAATCATGCAGGAATGGCCGCAGCCTATTGACCAACACTTTGGTGATCAACTTGTAAGTAACATTGCACAAACTTATAGGTCGGAATTCTTTGACAGTAATGGGGTGATCAACTTTTGGGATTAAGACCACCAGAATTTCCATGAGTTCTTCCTCAACCACTCCGCCCTGAAATGCATCTCTCACCATCTTCCACAAGGTGTCACCAACATGGTTCCAATATTTCTTATAAAAGAATGGCTGGAAGCCATCCGGACCAGGAGCTGTGTAAGATTTCATGCTCATTAGGGCCTCTCTGACTTCCTCTTTTCCCACTGATTGCACAAGAAGATCCCTCGCCGCCTCAGAAAGACAAGGAAAGCGGGTATGGGTAAGGACCGACCCCATTAGAGGAGGGCCCGCCGCAAAAAGATTGGTGAAAAAACCCTGCACCTCCTGCTTAAGGACCTCCGCCTCGGAGCACCACTCACCATTTTGCAACTTAAGATGGTGGATGAAATTCCTCTTTCTTCTAACAATAGTTTGGGTGTGGAAGTACGCCGTATTACGGTCTCCAAACCGCACCCTATTGTCTCTAGCTTTCTGGTACCAAAGGAGCTCTTCTTGCCTGAGAATACTCCTGTAATCACGCTGCAAATCAGCCTCAAAGAGGACCATGTCCGATGTGACTCTCAAGTCAAGCTCTCGTTGGACTCCACGAAGGCGGGCTTCAATATGCCTCTTCTTTCTGAAAATGTTGCCAAAGACTTCCTTGTTGAACTCTTGAGACGCCTTCTGGACCCTGGCAAGCTTATGGTGCATTCTCTCCTCCCCCGACCGCCAAGCATTCTCGACAACTGATTCAAATTGGGAGTGCTCCGCCCAGGCAGCAAGGAAGCGGAATGGCCGGTCCTGAGCAGAAGACAAGGTGATCCCACAGTGAAGAAGAAGAGGACTATGATCAGAGTGCACCCTATTAAGGACCTCCACAAACGCATCAGGGAACGCCATCCGCCAATCAACATCTCCCAACGCTCTGTCCAACCGCTTGGACACGGTTAATCTATTTTGAACCTTTCTGAACCATGTGAACTTACGGCCCACAGAACCCAGGTCCATGAGGTTACACCTTTCAAGGATAGACGCAAAGTGATCAGCTCTACTAGGAATGAATTCACCCCCCCGGACTTCAGAAGGCAGAAGAATTTCATTAAAGTCTCCTAAGAGCAGCCAAGGAAGGCTAGACAAGCTACGAAGGAGAAGAAGGTGATCCCACAAACCTTCTCTCTGAACCGGAATAGGTGAGGCATACACAGCACTGCAAACCCATGAGAAATTTGCTTTCCAAATCTCAAAGGTCACTACTTGTTGATAGGTGTCAATGACTCTGAAGTTCATATTAGAGCCTTTGTTAGCTAGCACCCAGATCCCACCACTGAAGCCCCTGGCCTCCTCAATGAAGATAGGAGCAAAGCCAAGAGAGGACCAGAATCTATTTGCTCTCCTGAACTGGCATTTGGTTTCTAACAGGATAACCACATCTGGCTTTTTGCTACGAACAATGTCTCGCATAGCAAGTTTCCCATGCTCATGTAAAGCACCTCTCACATTCCAAGATACTATTTTGAAATCATCAAAACCAATCATTAAAACAATGTTTGGAAAATTAGGGGTTGTCCCCTTGGCCCCATAGACAAAGGACCAATCAGTCATTAATGACAATTGCATTTGAAATCTGCACGAGCCCTGGCTCAGCTCCTTCCAGTAATAGCTGGTTCTTAGTGTTATCATCAAACACTACCATTGCATCTGCATGCCGTTCATTAGAGACATTTATGGTACTTGGACCCTGATTGGATTCAACATTAAAACCTTGTCCTCCACGGTCCCAATCTTCCCCTCGGAATCTGCGTTTTTTGTTAAATCCTAATGTTTGGTCACTGGGCCCACCAATTGATTGGAATTGAAAAACTCCAGGAGACAAGATTGCAATAGCATTGCCAACGTCCCTTGTTTTCTTCCCCTCATCATTGGTCCTTGACTGCTCATCATTGGTCTTTAATTTCTCATCATTGGTGTCTTGAATTCCATTGCCTTTTCCCTTGGAATCTTTGACTATTCCCTCTTTAATTTGCTCCTTTCCTTGTCCTTTCCTGCCTTGGTTGCCGTTTTGTTTGCCATGTGTTCCTTTGGCCGCGGCCCCACCTTCTTTATTCCTAGGTTGTGCGTTATTTTTTGATCTCCCAGGAATATTCCCTGCCGCCATGTTGGATACCTGGGTCGTTGGCTTTTTCTGATTTTTCTTTTTCCTCGTAACCGTCATCCACGTACCCAAGGGCTCCACCTCTTGCTCATCATTGCCATTCAGAGCCTGTTTCTCCGTTTGAATTGCCTCATGAATGCCTGTATCCTCAATAATTCCGGAGTCCGTAACTGCCTTCTCTTGTAACGGCTGGTCATCAATTTGGACGTCCATTGACCCCATCATCTCATCCGCCGTCCCTGTGGCCTTCTGAGCCTCCACTGCCCCGGCTGCAGCCGGCGCCGGCGTAGGTTTTCCTGCTGGTGTTGCCGGGCCACTGCATTCCCTGCTTCTATGGCCATAGCATCCACAACGCGTGCAGATCACATGGAGGCCCTCGTATTCAATGTTGTACCAGTAGTCCTCTAGGCAGATTTTACCCACCACCGGCTTGTTCAGGTCAAGCTCAACACAAATTCTAGCAAATCTGCCTCTCTCCGCCTTGAGTGTGCTCCTATCCAGTTTAACTGGTTTGCCAATGGCTCGAGCCGCTGATAGTAGATAGCTCTCATTGTAGAACACCACATTCAACCCAGGAATTCGAATCCAAGCTAACGTTTTCTTAACTCGCGCTGCCGGGGAGATGAATTCCGGGCTCCATGTGGAAACCGCCAGGTAGTGATCAAAGACCATCCATGGCCCTCCTCCCATGACTTTTTCTTTATCTGCCTCTCTATCGAATTTGACCATGTAGAAGCCATTGTCCACATCCATGAGATCAAACTCTCCTGCAGGCCTCCATAAACTTGTTAATTTGGCCTTCATTGTTCTGTAACCCAGCTTCTTTCCCAGTAGTGTAATCACTAGTGAGTTCTCCCATGGAGAACACATGCTTTCAATCACCTCCCGTTCCACCACTATTTTAGGCAATAGTGGATTGTCATTGACATAGATCACCTTCATTGTACCCTTATCAATCAGGTCCTCAAACTGCTGAGGAGGAGGGACAGGTTGTCCCCCCATGAGCTTATCCTTGAATGATGTACGCTGGGCTTGGGTGCCGTCATCCGGCGGCTTCGGGCTGCCTCCTCCCATGGGAGAGAAAGCCGATGACTCACACTCCATCGTTCACTCCATCTTTCACGATATTAAACCATATAAAAAAAAAAAAAAAAAATATATATATATATTAAATGAAAAAAATAAATGTTTGGTATTTAAAAAATGTAAAAATTATTTTTTATTTTAAACTTCATTTAGTAAGTAATAGGATTTGCAAGAGGATGGAATATGGGGATTAACTAGAACTATTTGCCTTAATATGTACCTACCACTTCTCACTTCAATTATTTCAATGATATACCACAAGTTCAAATATATGTGTAATTTCCATTAATACTTGAAACACACTTACACCTTTGAGATATAAAAAAAGATGATAGAGAAATCAGAGATATTATAGATGATCGATGTGATATGAATAAAATAAAGAAATAATTAAGAAGAGAATGTGAGTGAAAATCAAATAAAAGAGAAAGTTGAGTTGTGAATCAATACTTATCTAAATATAAGTCTAACCATAGGAGTTGTTGAGTATTTTAAAGGCTTAATTACATTTTTAGTTCATCTAGTTTACAAAAGGGCAATTTTGATCCTTATAGTTTCAATTACTCTAATCAAGTCCTTTACTTTTAAAATTGAACAAATATAATCCAAATAATAAATGATTGTCCAATAATTAAGAAAAAGATTAATTATTTGTTTTTTTTATGTGAGTAGCGTATTATGTGTCACTTTCTACGTCCAAAATCATTATTTATGTTAGCTTTTTTTTTTCGTTACCCGTTAACAATATAATTTTTGGACCAAATTTGGTCAATCTTGAAAGTAGATGACGTTAGTTTGAGTAATTAAAACTATAGCACTAAAATCATGTATTCTCAAAACTATAGGGACCGAAATGTTATTAAGCCTATTTGAGTCTATGATTGCATCTTTTCCAAACACCTTTTCTTTTTTCTAGATTTCTGATAAATTTTGTTTCAGTAGTAGTTAAAATTCACACGTACTTTTCATTGTTAAATAAAAAAAAAGGATGTAATGATTTGTTTGCTCTATGATTGTAATTACTTGGAGACACAATTTCTTAGAGAAACAACAGGAGCGAGAAAAGTCAGAAACGAAAAAACAGAGACGAGTGAATAAATAGTTAAAAGCATTCATTAAGCAAATTATGACAGCAAAAAATATCATTCTCTATTGTCATGCAGTCTGCAATTTCTTTGTGCCTGTTAATAATTTTTCCTAAATATATTGTTATTTTAGGCCAGTAATTGATCAAGGCTTCACTTTCTTGGGGATGCAATACACCTCAGCTTCATTTGCATCTTCTGTCATGAACGCCGTACCCTCCGTGACCTTTGTGTTAGCAGTAATACTCAGGTGAAGTTCAAATCTTACAAGATTATAAATTCATTGGCGATTTGTGTACACCAATTTTTAGCGATACTGACGACAACAGCCATTTGTGGTCATTAATTTCTGACCGCCATATTAATTTGCAGTTTGTGGCAGTTAGAAAACACCATAAACTGCAGGTGTCGTCCGTGTTCCTCAAAAATCAGTGTACGCGAATCAATTTTGTTACACATTTAAAATTATTCAAAACAAAAAATGGAACCTTTTAACAGGAGTCTCATTATACAAAATTGTACAAGTGTTATTTCTCTTTTTAACAATCTCTAATGCAAAATTGTATATGTATATATACTCTACTCTATGTTTTATCAGGTTAGAGCGTGTAAAAATCAAAGAGTTAAGAAGTCAAGCAAAGGTGATTGGAACCTTGGTATCATTTGCAGGGGCCTTGTTAATGACACTGTACAAAGGTCCTCAAGTTCACCTATTCCATAACCCAAACACAACTCACCAGGAGAGTGGAAATCACTCCACTCAGAGTCACCAACACTGGATCGCAGGGACTCTCTTTATTGGTCTGGGTTGTTTGGCTTGGTCTTCTTTCTACATTTTGCAGGTAACTTACTAGTTATTTCATCAAATTAGTTGGGAGTGAACCATCATTTTGGTCTGAGAATAAGATTGGCTCGGTCAATTTAGTCTCTAAAAGATGGAAATTTCCATTTTCATACGAGAAAGATGCAAAATGGCAAATGGAATCAATCTTTCATAAATTAAATTGAAGTTGCAAAATGAATACCTTTTTCATTTTTAGAAGCCACTGAAAAGACTTAGTTATACTTTAATTTGGTCTATATAATTTCAATAGTCCAAATTAAGTCCCTCGAGTTTTAAAATTGAACAAATTGGGTTCATATGTTAACTTATCATCATAATAATGAGCATGTTTAAATCACCCTAAGTAAATATGAGGTAAAATCATCATAGCTTAGAGAACACGATAATATTTAACATGTATTTAGGAAATTTCAGCTCATGACTAGACGTGTAAGATCAGTGATCAAATAATTACTGAATCACCTAATGCCAAAGTAATTTTATCCCATATTTAAGGTGATTTAGACAACTCATATAATTAACAATAAAAGTGAATGTGGATCACAATTTTTTTTTTATGTGAATGAAAATTTAATACCATTTATATCACTTTCAACATAATTTTTCTTACAAAATGTCAATTTTTTCTTTTTAATATTACATGACAAGATGGAGTTAATTTAAATAATTGAAGCTATATGAACCAAAATCACGCAAAGTTGGGGACATGTTGTTTGGGTGGGGAGGTTCTGAGATTAATTTCTAGAGAGTGCAATTTATCTTTCTGATGAATCAAAATCACGCATTTATAAAAAAGGATGAGAATCAAAAGTGTAATTAAGCCATGTGAAAAATAATAATTTCTATATTTCAAAGGCTAAAGTGCCCAATCAAACATCTTTCAGGCACGAAAATGATAGTTTACTAAAATAATTAGGCATGAGTGATTAAATATCATGATATTTGTTACACTCTGTTCTAGCTCACAACAAATTGTGATTATGCAAGAACAGTCCATAACAATAAGAAGGTACCCTGCGGAACTATCACTATCATCCTTGATTTGTTTGGTTGGTGCTATGGAAAGTGCTGTGGTTGCATTGGTTGCAGAACATCGCTCTCAAGCATGGACTATTGGTTTTGATTACAGGCTCTATGGCCCTCTCTACACTGTTAGTACAACAATTACTTGCTTTCAACTTCAATCTCTTTCAAATCTCTACATTAATATGAGAATTTAATTAGTTAATACAAAAGCAATTTTTCATCATTTCAGGGTATAATCAGTTCGGGTATAGCATATTATGTACAAGGGTTGGTAATGAAAAGCAGAGGTCCAGTGTTTGTTACATCCTTTAATCCTCTTTGCACGATCATCGTTGCAGCTTTGGGTTCCTTCATTTTAGGAGAACATCTCTACCTGGGAAGGTATTTCCTCACTTGAATTATTTCGGCTTAAATATGGTTTTAGTCCCTGAAAGAGAGTGAATTATTAATTTTAGTTCCTCAAATATTTTTCGTTGAATTATATCTCAAATTTTCAGAAATTTGTGTCCCTAAAAAGACCAATAACTACAGAAAAAAGTAATTTTTAATTACAACGTTTTTTAGTAATTTCAGTTCTCGAAATATTATTTTTAATCCTAGAAATTTGATTTTAGTCCCTCTCAGAAACTCAAACATATTTATTTCCAGAAATTGAGGATGCATTTCAATGAAAAAAATTTAGATGGACCAAAATCAACAAACATCAACATTTCGTTATTTTGTAGAAACAAAAACCATATTTAACCAAATTATTTTTTTTATAAGCAAGTTTCATTCAAGTTATGTGTCCCTTTTTTTTTACTTTTTCATTTTTTGTCAATTAACAGTTTTTAATATAATTATAGGCACACAAATGGACTCTTTATATTATTTATTCTTGTTATATGTATAACTTGTTAGTTTTTCTGAATGATACTCTGTTTCTGTGTACACTTTTTTTTATCTCAGTATTATTGGAAGCATCATCATCGCAGTGGGTCTTTACTCTGTGGTTTGGGGAAAAGGGAAGGACTATGTAGACCTCACATCACCATCAGGAACAACAACACCAACAAAGGAAACGGAAAATTTACAGCTGCCAATTTCCTCATCAACTAATACTAAATAACAGGGGAATTAACATATTAATTAATTAATTAAAAGAAAGTTGTATAAGGCTCAAACCCTTGATTATCTTGTGTCTACGGATAATGTGACAAAAATTGTCGTGTAGGGTAAATATGGTGGTGTTTGTTAGTGTTGCCATTGGCAATATAACATGAGCCATGTTATGTTGAAAGTTGAAACACGACTTTGTTTAGATTAATACTTTGTTAAATCAAGTGTTTACTATCTTTTTATCATAGGCTTAATTGCACTTTTAGTCCCTCACGTTTACCTTTTGTGCGGTTATCGTCCCCAAAGTAAAAAATAGCAAAAAACGTCACTCACTTTGTTAAACGACAGCACTTTTGGTCCTTCACCCCTATTCTATCCAAATTTTAACGGTTTTTGAAAAAAAAATTAAAAAAAAACTTTTTTTTCAATCATCTTCGTTCACCTTCAGGCTTCAACACCATCAAAACCCAAAACATTGAAACCCAATTTCTGAATCAACTCATTAATCTATTAACACTCATTTAAATCACCACAAAAACATGAAGGATCATGTAAGAGGAATGTAATGCTGGATATGCAATGAGAAGGCTTGATAGAACAAAATTTGGTAGAAAGGGGTGTCAGATTCCAAATCCATGATCCTTATAACCTTCAGTCTTGCTTACTTCATGTCACAGATCTAAAAACAACGATAACCTCTTTCAGGTTCCAGATCCAGGTGGGTGAAGAAGAACCCCAATTCTTAGCATCCCTAAAAAACTGAGCAAAACCATGAACCAAGCACCCTTCTCCCCCTAAAATTGAAGAGAAATGGAAAAAGGGCAAGTAGAAAAGAGGAAGAACCCGAGGGAAATCGAGGTAGAGAATGGGGTTTTCGATTCAACCATGGTTCTTCTATGTAGTGCTCACAATCACAAGCGGGAATAAAGTATAGTTCATTTCGACGCAAACCCAGACCCAATCTCTGTCTCATACTCAGATCTAACCAGTGCTAAAGAGGTGGGGTTGAAGGTGTTGGTGCTGGAGAATGATCTCGATTCATGCTTTTTCTGGTTTGGTGGAGGGGAAAGGATAATGTTTTGGTGGAGAAGGATCTCAATTCATGTGTTTTGCTGGTTTGTTGTAGGGGAAAGGCTAATGTTTTGGTGGCTTGTTGTTGATGATGAGTTTGTTCTTATTTTTTCTGGAAAATAATTGAAGAAGATAAAGAACATCATAAATTTTATGGGTTTTTCATTTTTCTATTTTTTATTAATTTTTTTCTTCAGAAAACTGTTAAATATTTGACAGAAAACGTTAGTTTTTCGACAGAATAGGGATGAAGGACCAAAAGTGCTGTCGTTTGACAAAGTGAGGGACGTTTTTTGCTATTTTCTTACTTTAGGGACGATAATCGCACAAAAGGCAAATGTGATGGACCAAAAGTGCAATTAAGCCTATACGATAATGTAATTATATGAAAAATGCTAGCAACACTTTCTTCAACATTTTCTTATCAATTGATTAAAATTCACCTAAGTTTTAGTGTTTAACTATTAATATGAGACCCACATAAATTTCAACTAATTAATAAAATAGTGTTGAAGATAGTGTTGCTAATTTTTATTCTTGTCAAAGCAGTCTATATACAAATGGTTGGTAGTGTGAAGCAGAGGCCCATTTTACCATCATTTTCTTTTTTTGTCAATGTAAGTGTAATATCTAGTTTTTTTGTCAAGAGTAACATCTTTTAATCCTCGGTTTTCTACTACTTTTTTTTGGTCCATCTTTTAATCCTCTTTCCTTGTTGCTGTTGCTGCTCTGGGCCCCACTAAATCTAGGAGAACAACTCTCACTCCCCGCAAAGGCTTTTCTCATTATGCTTTAGTCCAAGTCCAGTCTATCTGCTACTTTCGTTTTAATCCTTATTTTTAGTATTTTGCTGTCGAAAAAAATGGCATTTTATTCACTTCAAGGAAATTTATGAGACCCAGCGTATTGACCACCGTTTAGGTTACATTGCTACCATCAATTGCTAAGGCCACACCATGGTCCCCAAGTCATGCTCAACAACACCATCATTCACCATATTTTCATTGCATCAACAAGCAAGTCTGACTTTGCATGTTGGTTGGTAGTTTTATTGGAAGCAAATGAAATTTGGTACTATGATGGCACTGGGCCCAATTTGTCCAGCAGGCCCAAAAGGACTAGCAAGGCCCCAACTTGGATGAAGGGTTTTAGCCGTCTTTAATCTCTACTTTATTTTATTGAACAAAAAAAATCTCACTTTTTAGTTTTTAAGCATTAAGCATATATGCTCAGACACATACGTCGGCTTTTCCTTTCCCTAATATATTGTTTGGTTGGAGGGGAGTCGAGGGGAGGGAAGGGGAGGGGAGGGTTTTTTTTAAAGTTATTATGTTTGTTTCATTTTTTCGGAGGGCAATGGAGGGGACTAAAACCCCTCATAACTCAATTTTGTGTCACCTCCTAAGTGTTGGGGGGGGGGGAATGGGAGGAGAAATGATTCACATGACTAAAATGCTCTTACAAATTATTTAAATTCTAATTGTATCCTATCAAAAGCCCTTTCTTTCGATCTATGTTCTTCACACACACAATTCTTTCACTTCTCCTTTTAATAATTAATTTTTTTTGAAAATTATGTTTCTTTATCTTAAGTTAACATCAATACTGTTTTTTTTAAACGATGTTAACAACCAACATTGGAAAAAAATATGTTAATTTGATTTTTTATAACAATCAACCGTTTTTTTTTTAACATGGAGGGCCTTGGCCCGAACGTTTTTTTTAAACTATAATAACAATCCACATATTTTCTGAAAGTTCGCAATCAATGTCAATATACAATAACTGTTATTTTGTAATCGTTGAGTTCTTAATATAATTTTTTTTCTCACGTCACAGATTTTATAATTTGTTTAATTTTTTAAACAATCCGATAAATATATAAGAGATGTAAAAGTAATTTAGTCATTAAAGTTCTCTTCTCTGGTTATTTTCCCTCGCCTCCCCTCCACTACCAAACAAGATTTCTAATTAAAATACCTCCCCTCCCCTTCATTAAAATCCCTCCAAGTGATCAAGTCATATAAAAGTATAATTGTCAACAATGCTCTCTCCTCTCTTTGAAAATCCCAAATCCTTGTCTGCTAGGGTTTCATCTCCTCTGAGCCGCCACCCCCTTGGGGGTTCCTCTTTCCTCCATTAGGGAGGTCTTTTTCCCCACAATAGGTGGATTTCTCCTACAATAGGTGAATTGTAAGACCCAAGTTTTTAAGCTTATGCTAAGTGAATAAAATCCTATTCACGATTAGGGTTGATGTATCGTGAATGGAAACCTGAACTAGAGTTATCAAATGAAATAAATTTATGAAGGAGAAAGTTCAGGAAAAGTCTAAGGATTGTACCAGAGTCGCTAAAAGTTATAGAACGATCGTTATACGCTTAAACCTAGGTCAGAAACCCTAGTATATAGCTAGTTTTCACTTTTAGGCACGACGGAAGTTAATTCCAAAAATCTTCAGAGAAATGTTAGAACTTCTCTTTTTCCATATATCACAATCGTTTCGAGGCGAAACTCTAGGATCTACGAACGTCCGATTCCAATCATCGGAAGTTTGCCGAAACTAAAACCCTGGTATTTCAAAAACCCTAGAATCAACCAACAATGAAGGCTTTTTCTATTCAGAGCTTCAAATGAATATTCCACACGCGTACACCCATTTCTCTTGATGATTTCAATCTTTCTTCAGAAGGAAGTTTTCTATTCCGACATCCGATGCAAAAAGCAACTTATCGGGTAAAATAGTTTTACACCGACTTTGCATTAGTCGCTAAAAATACAAGGAGACCTCATTTTAGTTTTGGAATTCTTTTGCCAAAACATATCTTAGAATTCACGGAGAATGACGCCGGAAAAATCAGATTCGCGAAACTTTCATTTTACCGTGTTTTGCCAACCTCTATATATAGCTAAGAAAGGAAGAAAAACACAAAATCTTACCCATTTTCCCCAAGGAGGCCGCGAGTTTGCAAGGAGGAGGAGGAGAAGAGATTTTCTTCAATTCTTGCTTGATCGTCGATCAATCAGTTGCTACTTCAAGGTTTCGAGGTATAGTCGCTAATCCTTACCTCTGATCGCTTTTTCCATAGCTTTTCTGTAGACTTTTCTGAGCTGATAGTTTTGAGGTTTTTGCAAAACTATCCTGAATATTTCATTTTTGATTCTAAACATCTTCCTTACATGCCCAAGATCACTTCTGCCGGATTAGATTTTTCGTTATGTCGCCGAAATTCCGCCGGAATCAATTTTAGCCTTAAATACCCATTTTTGGAGTAAAGCTTCAACCTTTAGGCTGAAAACTATCGCCTTAGCTTAGTGCTAGTAGGATTAGTTGTCATAAACGTCGTTGGTGACGTCCCTGTCAAATTTGGTTTTTGGGATTTTAGTTTTGAAATTCTAAGTTAAAAATCATGACCAAAATACCCCTGCGACAGTTTTTGATCCGATAATTTTTCCGAGTTCTGAATACCCTTAGTTACGGCTAATGATAGCATAGGAACCAAGTTTGATCGAAGAAAAATCGAGTTCCCCAATTACCAAAAGTGGCCGAACCTATTAAGGGGGAGGAGGAAAATTTCCTTTTCCGAAAACTTGTCCTTTCGCGCTAGATCATCATACCTCGGAGTATGTACTACATCGGGTAACCTTAGTGAGCATCGATAGCTTAGTTTCCGATAGGTTCTGATAGTATTCTGTGGTTTTACTTTAAAGGTGCTTTTGAGGATTTCCCTGAGGAACAACACTTTGATTGTGAGGAAACGTTCGAAGATCATTCTGGAGAACCTACAGGTGAGGGCTTCTCACTGAATCTCTAGTTAACGCTTAGGGTCGATGCTTTCGACATTGTTTACTGTTTATGCAATTGTTTGTGTTTGATTGGAAAAACGTTTTCTGAGGCTTCGGCTGACAATGTAGATGATGCATCTACTGAATGTTTTGATGATTGACTTACATGCTACGTGCTATGTGGGTAATCTAGGATGTGTGGTGCATGCCTTATATGCTAAGTGCTATGTGGTTATTGCTTAATATGATGTTATATGACATGTTGATTGATTGTGCTGAGTTATTTATGCTTTTGCAATGAAATCTGAGTTTCTGAATGGTGAGAATAGCGGGCAGGTCATGCCGATTTTATTTTGAGAGTTTTGAGAAAGTTTGATAGGACGAATGAGATTCGGGCCTTGTTATGATGTTTATGGATCGAGACATTCTCTGGTATCATTTGGGGATTAGGAGATCCCGAGAACTGATAGGATTTGCGATAAGACTAAAAGGATATTATTTTGAAAAGAAAACTCATAAGACATTAAACAACCTCTAAATCTTCAATTAATGATAATAAACTCGAAAGGAAGCTTAGGATGCAAATCTTAGTTTTTGGAAAACGAGAAGTGTCGTCGGATCCAAGTGTTGAGGAGATTGGTAAGTTCTGAGTATGTTGATACTCCTTCGCTCGTTGAGCAGTTTGTTTAGCCATCCAAGGGATGAGCCGAGAAGCTTCACTGAGGCGTGAGACCTTGTGAATGCGTGATACTCCACTGAGGCGTGAGACCTTGTGGAAAGCATGGATCTTCACTGAGGCGTGAGACCTCGTGAACAGCATGAAGCTTCACTGAGGCGTGAGACCTTGTGAATGCGGGATACTCTTGTGCTGTTGGAGCAGCTATGTGTTGTTGGGCTATACTGGGGATAAGTCCGAGAAACCGTTAGTTTCTGAGAGTGTGATACTCCGTGCTCGTTGAGCAGTTTTGACCATCGGATTGAGATGAGTCGGATGATTTGGAGATCATCATGAGTTATGTGTTGTTGTGGAGATGTGTCTTTTGTCTTAGAATCGACTGTTACCTTAGGGTAAGCTTTTAGAGACATTAATTTAGCTAGAACACGTGGCGATGTGTCGAGTGAGATCGGAGACGTTGTTTGACTAATCATCCTGCATTCATGCAACATTAATGAGGTATTAACACAGGACGTACTCTGGACCTCGTCGGTTTCCAAAATGGTCATAAGACCCGGAATGCCGTGTAAGAGCGTTTGTAGACGACTCTTGTAGCAGACCGAAATGGCAGACCTACGGGTTACGGCTGATCTGGCTACCTTTGTGTGGTGTAAGAGGCACGCGGGCAGAAATGCTCCCACCGTTGCTGGTGCTAGGATTGATCCGTTTGATGCCCATCCGTTCCGGATTGCATGTTGGTTGACTGGGTTTACCTGCATATCATTTCATGCAACATGCATACTGACTTAGTTGCTGAGTGTGATTGATACTTGTTAATTCTATTTGGAACATGTTAAGTGTTATTATTGTCGTTTATGTTATTGTGGAATATGCAACCCTAGGATGTTATCCCTAGCTATAAGCCTAAGTGGCTATTCTCTTATCTATATCTATTGGTGCTATTATTTACGTAATTCCTTGGAGTTGACCCTCGCGTCTTCTGTGTGTGCCTTGGCGGACAAACGCCCATTGTCAGATGTCTTTGGCGGGCTAGTTCATGATGGTTTTCCCTTCGGGAGGAACTAGGGGAGAAGCTGGAACAGGAGCGCATCGCGGTAGCGAGAGGAGGACGGAGGATGTACCTAGACTAGGTCGTTCTGGATTTCGAATTCGGACGACGATCATGCTAGCATGTAGGTCTTAGTGCTGGTGTGAGCTCCTAGAGATGTGATTAGTGTAGGAGTAGAGTCTAGCTCTGAACATCATTTGCTTCCTTTGGGACAGGGTAGTTCCCACCTATAGCTTTTTGTGTGGTTTCTTTACGGGAATCACAGAGAGTTGGTTGGACTTAGGAGGTCTTGTTTCAGGCCGATGGGCCAGCTTATTCTCAGTTTTGAGGGATGGTGTTGCGGACACTTACCTTTAGATTTGGTTTGTACATATTGCCTACGGGCTCTACTTTTCTTATTACCCGTCACTGGAGGTTTACTCGTGACGTGGCTAGCTACTTACAGCGGGGGCTGTTATATATATTGTATATTAGTTCTGTTGATTTCGCTTTTGGGTTTTATTTAATTCAGTCTTGTCGTAGTTATTATCGAAAAAAAATATTCACGTTTTTCCGCATTAAGTTTACTTTTGGTTACTAAAGTGACGCCACCGAAATCGGGGTGTTACATGAATTATCTTCCACTCTAGGTGGATATGCTACCCAATAAGTAAGTTTTTCTTTGCCATTTTTCTCTACCCTTGTGTATGGTTTCCTTCCATCTCTGTTGGCCACACAGTTCTGCTTTCCCCCATGGGTCTCTGAATGCCCTCTCCGTGCAAGTCGTGCCGCCGCCGCTATGCTCTTCTCACAACCACCACTGTGCAACCCGCAACCACTCACCACTGCAGCCTCCACCTGTTTCCACCAACCACCAGCCGTAGCCATTGTCGTCTACGAAGGAACTTCCAAGGTGGTTTCTCTTAGATCTGGTCTCTACTTCTTTGCTCTCCTGATCTAGAGTGTTGAGCACTGATGACCTTGTAGCAGAGATGTAATTATGATGACGGTAGAGCCGGCAAGGCTGAGAAGCGACATTTTTAGTTTCAAAATCAATTTTTTTCTTTATTCGAAGTAGATCGGACTCTAGGTTGAACTTTGGAGCCACTGTCATTTCTGTCACCGCCGCCGATCCAACGCCATCTCCTTTGAGGTTGGGCGAGGGTTAGTCTGACCTATGGTTCATGGTCTGGGCTCAGTGTTACAGGCTTGGTCTTCTTGGACCTGTTGCAAGTAGTTTTTTTCAATCTCCTTGTTTCTAACTGTGGGTTAGGTGTACAAAGGAGTCATTGGCTAAATTGTAAGAAACTGACTTGTATTTCTCTGTGGTCTTTGTCAACCAGTTGTACTACCCTTTCGGGTTATGGGCCTGACCCATGTTATCAATGACATGTTTACCTTTGACAAAAAAAAAAAGTTGTATTATTTTCCAAAATTAATGAAAATTGAGGTTGCTCATAAAGTTCTCTTAATTTGCTTTCTTAGGCTTCTTGGTTAGGGTTTCACCCTACTATACTATTATTTGAATTTTGATAGTTTTTAACTTAAACGATTTTGGATATTTAAGCAAGTCATTATAAAGTTTCAATTTTGGGCTCTTGGTTTTGGTTGCTCTGCCCTAGTTGAGATGGAGCTAGATTAGACAACTTTGTGCAATTTAGAATTAAAAAAAAAAAAATTAGAATGTGCCATTCACGCTCACAACTTTAAAATAGCATACAAGATTAAAATGTGCTACAGTTTTGCATTCGTAGTACCAGTTCCCTTATTTCCACTAGGGTTGTCCTCTATGCCCACAAAACGTGATCAATGTAACACCCCGATTTCGGTGGCGTCACTTTAGTAACCAAAAGTAAACTTAATGCGGAAAACGTGAAATATTTTTTTGATAATAACTAAGACAAGACTGAATTAAATAGAACCCAAATGCGAAAGGTAACAGAACTAATACACAATACATATAACATTCCCCGCTGTAAGTAGCGACCTCTTCACGAGTAACCTCCAGTGACGGAAAGTAGAAAAGTGTAACGCCCGTAGGCAAAATGTACAATCCCAAAATGTTAGGTCAAGTGTCAGCAACACAAGCCCTCAAAAATAAGAATAAGTCAGAGCTAGGACACTAACACCCAACCTTAATAGACTCTAATCACCCATCCCCCATACTTCCATCATCGACTCCCATCTGGTCATGCATGAAGTCCGGGTCCACGTCGAAGGCTCAATAGTAGTCATTTCGCTCCGGGTCTTCCCCGAACGACGAGGAATCACGGAAGAATCCACCAACGACATCTGACAAAAAGGGCATACATAGCCCCCCAAACACAGGTAGCACGTGCAAGGGTCAACTTACGGAATATAGGATAGAGAATACAAGACACCAGATAAAGTATAAGGGGTATATATATATATGTTGTCTACATACATATAAGTTCTGCATTGTCTACCCTAAGGTTTAAACATAGCATGTTATCAAATCTGTAGTACAATTCCATCATCAAAGCACATAACGATATCTATCAACATCTACTCATCAAAACACATAACGATGTTTATCAACATCAACTCATCAAAACACATAACGATGTTTATCAACATCAACTCATCAAAACACATAACGATACAATTAGAGTGCACGATATGTCAATGCAACGTCACTCTCGACGGTTCCAGAAAGAATAGGCTGGGCACGTTTGAGTTGGTCCTAACACTGGCATTGTGTCGACCATAACCCCGGAGTGTCACTTACAACCTTGACATAGCCGGATCAGTCCTAACCCTGCGGGTCGACTTTTCCCTCCGCTATGCCCGACAATCAACAGGTCGATCCTAACCTCACGGTCGATCATATCCCCCGTCGATGTCCGACGGAAAGAGTAGGCTGGGCACGTTTGAGTCGGTCCTAACACTGGCATTGTGTCGACCATAACTCCCGAGTGTCACTTACAACCTTGACATAGCCGGATCAGTCCTAACCTTGCGGGTCGACTTTTCCCTCCGCTATGCCCGACAATCAACAGGTCGATCCTAACCTCACGGTCGATCATATCCCCCGTCGATGTCCGAATTACCCGAAGGTATAAACTGTACCCGAAGGTATAAACTGTACCCGAAGGTATAAACTGTACCCGAAGGTATAAACTGTACCCGAAGGCATAAACTGTACCCGAAGGCATAAACGGTACCCGAAGGTATAAACTGTACCCGAAGGCATAAACTGTACCCGAAGGCATAAACTGTACCCGAAGGTATAAACTTAACTCATGATGATTCCTCGAATCATCCGACTCATCTCTATCCGATGGTCAACACTGCTCAACGAGCAAAGAGCATCAACATGCTCGGAAACTACCCGTTTCCCGGCTTATCTCTCAGATAGCCCAACAACACAACTGCTCCCAGAGCACAAGAGTATCAACATACTCAAAACCTCTCAATATCTCAACACTTGGATCCGACGACACTTCTCGTTTTTCCAAAACTAAGATTCGACTCCTAAGCTTCCTTCGAGATTATTATCATTACTTAAAGATTTAGAGGTTGTTTAAGGTCTTATGAGTTTTCTTCACAAAATAATATCCTTTTAGCCTTATCGCAATTCTTATAAGTTCTCGGGATCTCCAAATCCCCAAATGACTCCAGAGAATGTCTCGATCCATAAAACACCATAACAAGGCCCGAATCTCATTCGTCCTATCAAACTTTCCCCAAAACTCTCAAAATAAAATCGGCATGACCTGCCCGCTATTCTCACTATTCAGAAACTCAGATTTCATTGCTAAAGCATAAATAACTCAGCACCATCAATCAACATGTCATATATCAGCATAATAAGCAATAACCACATAGCACTTAGCATATAAGGCATGCACCACACATCCTAGATTACCCACATAGCACATAGCATGTAAGTCAATCTCCAAAAACATTCAGTAGATGAATCATCTACATTGTCAGCCGAAGCCTCAGAAAACATTTTCCCAATCATACACAAACAAGTGCATAAACAGTAAATCAAGTCGAATGCGTCGACACCTAAAGCATTAGCTAGTAAGGTAAGTTTCCCTTACCTCTAGTTATTCCAGCGTTCTCCTCAAACGTTCCTTCACAATGAGCTCCTTGATCTTCAGGAAATTCTTCAAAAGAACCTTTAAAGTAAAACCACAGAATTCTATCAAAATCTATCGGAAACTAAGCTATCAATGCTCACTAAGGTTACACGAAGTAGTTCATACTCCGAGGTACGATAATCTAGCGCGAAAGGACAAGTTTTCGGAAAAGGAATTTTCCCCCTCCTCCCCTATAGGGCTCGGCCACTTTTCACAATTGTGGGGCTCGATTTTTCTTCGATCAAACTTGGTTCCTATGCTTTCATTAGCCGTAACTAAGGGTATTCTGAACTCGGAAAAATTATCGGATCAAAAACTGTCGCAGGGGTATTTTGGTCATGATTTTTAACTTAGAAATTTCAAAACTGAAATCCCAAAAACCAAATTTTGCAGGGACGTTACTAACGACGTTTATGACAACTAATCCTACTAACACTAAGCTAAGGCGATAGTTTTTAGCCTAAAGGTTGAAGCTTTACCTCAAAAACTCCAAAAATGGGTATTTAAGGCTAAAATTGATTCCGGCGGAATTCCGGCGACATAACGGAAAATCTAATCCGGCAGAAGTGATCTTGGGCACATATAGAAGAGGTTTAGAATCAGAAATGAAAGATTCAGGATAGTTTTGCAAAAACCCATAAACTATCCGCTCAGAAAACTCTACAGAAAAGCTATGGAAAAAGCGATCAGAGGTAAGGATTAGCGACTATACCTCGAAGCCTTGAAGTAGCAACTGATTGATCGACGATCAAGCAAGTAATGAAGAAAAGCTCTTCTTCCTCTTCCTTCTATGGAGCTCGCGGCCTTGGAGAGAAAATGGAGGAGTTCTTGTAATTTTTCTCACCTTTCTTGCTATATATAGAGGTTGGCAAAACGCGGTAAAATGAAAGTTTCGCGAATCTGATTTTTCCGGCTTCATTCTCCATGAATTCTAAGATAGGTTTTGGCGAAAGAATTCCAAAACTAAAATGAGGTCTCCTTGTATTTTTGGCAACTAATGCATAGTCGGTGTAAAACTATTTTACCCGATAAGTTGCTTTTTGCATCAAATGTCGGAATGGAAAGCTTCCTTCTGAAGAAAGATTGAAATCATCAAGAGAAATGGGTGTACGCGTGTAGAATCTTCATTTGAAGCTCTGAATAGAAAAATTCTTCATTGTCGGTTGATTCTAGGGTTTTGAAATACCAGGGATTCGGTTTCGGCAAACTTCCGATGATTGGAATCGGTCGTTCGTAGATCCTAGAGTTTCGCCTCGAAACGATTTTGATATATGGAAAAAGAGAAGTTCTAACATTTCTCTGAAGATTTTTGGACTAAAATCCTACAGTGTTCCAAGGGTGGAACATAGTGTTATTTCCTAAGATTCTTGTCTTAGGTTTTTAAAGCGAATATTAGTCGTGCTATAACTTAAATCGACTTCGATACGATCTGTTGGCTTTTCCTGAACTTTCTCCTTCATAAATTTATTTCATTTGGTAAACTCTTGTTCAGGTTTCCTTTCACGATACATCAAGCCTAATCGTAAATGGAAATCTCTTCCACTTATTCTAAGCTTAAAAACTTGGGTCTTTCATTACTAACCTCCAAAAAGAAAGTTTCGTCCTCGAAACTTAGGGTTCAGTAAAAGCTCTGACTATTGTTCTTGATCTTTTCCTCTAACTCCCATATGGCATCGTCTGTGTCTTTGTTCCAAATAACTCTTACTAACGCATTCTGCTTTCCCTTCGATTGTTTCACTCTTCTAGTCCCAATGTTGACCAACGGCGTCTCAACAGACATATCATCTTTCAACTTGCCGAGGTTTAACTACAATTATCAATGATAACACCACTAAAACTCTTACTCGAATATGATCTCCAGCTTTTGAAGTCAATCTTTACCCTAAGATTCTCATTCCACTTAGCAAAATTCACTCGCTAATCTCTAGCTTGTATCACCGAAATCCATAACAAGTTTCATTCACTCTTAGACTTTAAGCAACTTGTCCAAATATGACAACCTCAAGTGTTCATCTTAATACTAACACTTCCCTTTTCTGTAACTTGATCACCATCTCGTCAATCAACTTCTTAATCTCTCTATCAAATTCTAACCAACTTCGAGTCCTAGAAACTTAAGACAACAGTTCATAGACTTAAAACCTGAACCTTCACCAAGTTTGGACCTCTAATGTCCGTTAATTCTTCAATGCTTCCTAAATGAATATCCATTTCTTCAAACTATATCTCCTTCGCAAGGGAACTTATACTTAATGCGAACTTTTTCCTCCCAGCTCGACTAATCCTCGATCCAATCAAGTTAATCTTACCAATCCTTCTATCAAAGTCCATAGCCAGCTCTGATTCCGAATATCACCCCCTCAATATTAAGTTGATCAAGCCTAATACATCGAAGGTGAAATTTAGAAAAACCCACTGGAACAGTCAATGAGTTTCTATCATCCAATAGTCACAATTATCCTGACCTCACATCCTCAACGATTCCGCTACGGAACTACACGCCCTCGACATCATACGTATACTATCCATAAGAAATCTCTATGAGATTCATTCTTCAGCTTCTAGCTTCCTTTTAAACGCATCGGTAGAAGACTACTTTCTAAGCTTAGCGGGTCATTCTAAACCTCGTATAACTTCTATAGCTAAAATACGAGCTACGGTCAAATAAGGTATTAATAGGCATAATAACTATAAGGTCAAAGCTTAGACAGTATAAGTAAGTTAGGTGTGTTTGCACACGCTACGAGAGTAATGGAATATATTATACTGAAATGAGAAAGAATGGTTAGAAGGTTACCGTCGTTCTTGCGCTCTCCTCTGGCTAACTTCTTCGATCCTCCTCCGTCCATGATATAAACTCTTCCCCTAGTAGTGAGGCGCTTTCCCCTTGCAGTGTTAACAGATGGCTCCTTCTTGGGCGCCTTACAATCCACAGCTCGATGTCCCACTCGGTTGCAATTAAAGCATCTTGGTCCAGTCACTGGGCACTTGTCAGCAAAATGTCCAGTCTTCCCACACCTGAAACATGTCACGTCCGTGTTGCCGACTTGATTCCCTGCACCTCCAGTAGCAAGGGTCATCGGTTTGTACTGTCCTAGGGTATAACCTTCCCCCATAGGGCGCTGATAAGGCTTCTTCATCTGAAACCTTCCTTTTCCAAGATTGTCCTGGGAATTCGACCTCATCGGTCCCCCAGTTCCAGCTCCATTCATCCTTCTATTTTTCATCAGCTCCACCTCTGTGGCCTTCTCCACTAAGGCTTGAAACCGCATAATACCCAACGGCCTCACAGAATCTTCGATGTCTGCTCTCAGCCCATTCAGAAACCGCTTACACATGTAGCGTTCATCAACATGGTTGTTGAAAAACTGGAAATGCTTAGCCAATGATTCCAGCTTGGAAGCATACTCAGGTACGGTCATGCTCCCTTGACCCAGGGTCAGAAATTGTGCCTCCCGCTCGTCTCGAGCGCTAGTTGGAAAGTACTTCTCTAGAAACGCAGTACGAAAGGAGTTCCAATTCACCTCTTCGTGGTTAGCCCTCATAATTCCTCTGGTACCCTTCCACCAGTACTCAGCGTCGCCCAGCAGCAGATAAGTTGCCAGGCCCACCTTAGCCCCTTCAGCAGTCTGCAGTACTTCGAAAATCTTCTCAATTCCTTGGATCCACAAATCCGCATTGTCCGGGTCAGTCCCACCCGTGAACTTGGGTGGATCTTGCCTTCTGAAATCATTCAGTCCTCTGTTCTGGTCCAGGGCTACTTCTCTCTGAAGCCGGTGTAGCTCGCGTGTATCCTCAGTAGCACGCCTATGAGCATTGTCATTCGTCTGTACAGTCATTGCTTGGACCAAAGTGGCCACCATCTCAGCAAGTTGGTTAGAGTTCACCATGTTCTGTTAAGTTAAGCAAACAGTTAGTACTCATCATAAGATAGCATTTCCATAACTATACAATATGATTAAGCAATAACTTCAATCAATTTTTAAGCGAAAAATCGCTTGCAGACAATCAATTTTTTTACTCTTTGCAGAGTCACACAACCTAGCACAGAAGACCTATTCCCCAACAACTCCCGAAAGACTCGACCGTGCTCTGATACCACAATGTAACACCCCGATTTCGGTGGCGTCACTTTAGTAACTAAAAGTAAACTTAATGCGGAAAACGTGAAATATTTTTTTTGATAATAACTAAGACAAGACTGAATTAAATAGAACCCAAATGCGAAAGGTAACAGAACTAATACACAATACATATAACATTCCCCGCTGTAAGTAGCGACCTCGTCACGAGTAACCTCCAGTGACGGAAAGTAGAAAAGTGTAACGCCCGTAGGCAAAATGTACAATCCCAAAATGTTAGGTCAAGTGTCAGCAACACAAGCCCTCAAAAATAAGAATAAGTCAGAGCTAGGACACTAACACCCAACCTTAATAGACTCTAATCACCCATCCCCCATACTTCCATCATCGACTCCCATCTGGTCATGCATGAAGTCCGGGTCCACGTCGAAGGCTCAATAGTAGTCATTTCGCTCCGGGTCTTCCCCGAACGACGAGGAATCACGGAAGAATCCACCAACGACATCTGACAAAAAGGGCATACATAGCCCCCCAAACACAGGTAGCACGTGCAAGGGTCAACTTACGGAATATAGGATAGAGAATACAAGACACCAGATAAAGTATACGGGGTATATATATATATGTTGTCTACATACATATAAGTTCTGCATTGTCTACCCTAAGGTTTAAACATAGCATGTTATCAAATCTCTAGTACAATTCCATCATCAAAGCACATAACGATATCTATAAACATCTACTCATCAAAACACATAACGATGTTTATCAACATCAACTCATCAAAACACATAACGATGTTTATCAACATCAACTCATCAAAACACATAACGATACAATTAGAGTGCACGATATGTCAATGCAACGTCACTCTCGACGGTTCCAGAAAGAATAGGCTGGGCACGTTTGAGTTGGTCCTAACACTGGCATTGTGTCGACCATAACCCCGGAGTGTCACTTACAACCTTGACATAGCCGGATCAGTCCTTACCCTGCGGGTCGACTTTTCCCTCCGCTATGCCCGACAATCAACAGGTCGATCCTAACCTCACGGTCGATCATATCCCCCGTCGATGTCCGACGGAAAGAGTAGGCTGGGCACGTTTGAGTCGGTCCTAACACTGGCATTGTGTCGACCATAACTCCCGAGTGTCACTTACAACCTTGACATAGCCGGATCAGTCCTAACCTTGCGGGTCGACTTTTCCCTCCGCTATGCCCGACAATCAACAGGTCGATCCTAACCTCACGGTCGATCATATCCCCCGTCGATGTCCGAATTACCCGAAGGTATAAACTGTACCCGAAGGTATAAACTGTACCCGAAGGTATAAACTGTACCCGAAGGTATAAACTGTACCCGAAGGCATAAACTGTACCCGAAGGCATAAACGGTACCCGAAGGTATAAACTGTACCCGAAGGCATAAACTGTACCCGAAGGCATAAACTGTACCCGAAGGTATAAACTTAACTCATGATGATTCCTCGAATCATCCGACTCATCTCTATCCGATGGTCAACACTGCTCAACGAGCAAAGAGCATCAACATGCTCGGAAACTACCCGTTTCCCGGCTTATCTCTCAGATAGCCCAACAACACAACTGCTCCCAGAGCACAAGAGTATCAACATACTCAAAACCTCTCAATATCTCAACACTTGGATCCGACGACACTTCTCGTTTTTCCAAAACTAAGATTCGACTCCTAAGCTTCCTTCGAGATTATTATCATTACTTAAAGATTTAGAGGTTGTTTAAGGTCTTATGAGTTTTCTTCACAAAATAATATCCTTTTAGCCTTATCGCAATTCTTATAAGTTCTCGGGATCTCCAAATCCCCAAATGACTCCAGAGAATGTCTCGATCCATAAAACACCATAACAAGGCCCGAATCTCATTCGTCCTATCAAACTTTCCCCAAAACTCTCAAAATAAAATCGGCATGACCTGCCCGCTATTCTCACTATTCAGAAACTCAGATTTCATTGCTAAAGCATAAATAACTCAGCACCATCAATCAACATGTCATATATCAGCATAATAAGCAATAACCACATAGCACTTAGCATATAAGGCATGCACCACACATCCTAGATTACCCACATAGCACATAGCATGTAAGTCAATCTCCAAAAACATTCAGTAGATGAATCATCTACATTGTCAGCCGAAGCCTCAGAAAACATTTTCCCAATCATACACAAACAAGTGCATAAACAGTAAATCAAGTCGAATGCGTCGACACCTAAAGCATTAGCTAGTAAGGTAAGTTGCCCTTACCTCTAGTTATTCCAGCGTTCTCCTCAAACGTTCCTTCACAATGAGCTCCTTGATCTTCAGGAAATTCTTCAAAAGAACCTTTAAAGTAAAACCACAGAATTCTATCAAAATCTATCGGAAACTAAGCTATCAATGCTCACTAAGGTTACACGAAGTAGTTCATACTCCGAGGTACGATAATCTAGCGCGAAAGGACAAGTTTTCGGAAAAGGAATTTTCCCCCTCCTCCCCTATAGGGCTCGGCCACTTTTCACAATTGTGGGGCTCGATTTTTCTTCGATCAAACTTGGTTCCTATGCTTTCATTAGCCGTAACTAAGGGTATTCTGAACTCGGAAAAATTATCGGATCAAAAACTGTCGCAGGGGTATTTTGGTCATGATTTTTAACTTAGAAATTTCAAAACTGAAATCCCAAAAACCAAATTTTGCAGGGACGTTACTAACGACGTTTATGACAACTAATCCTACTAACACTAAGCTAAGGCGATAGTTTTTAGCCTAAAGGTTGAAGCTTTACCTCAAAAACTCCAAAAATGGGTATTTAAGGCTAAAATTGATTCCGGCGGAATTCCGGCGACATAACGGAAAATCTAATCCGGCAGAAGTGATCTTGGGCACATATAGAAGAGGTTTAGAATCAGAAATGAAAGATTCAGGATAGTTTTGCAAAAACCCATAAACTATCCGCTCAGAAAACTCTACAGAAAAGCTATGGAAAAAGCGATCAGAGGTAAGGATTAGCGACTATACCTCGAAGCCTTGAAGTAGCAACTGATTGATCGACGATCAAGCAAGTAATGAAGAAAAGCTCTTCTTCCTCTTCCTTCTATGGAGCTCGCGGCCTTGGAGAGAAAATGGAGGAGTTCTTGTAATTTTTCTCACCTTTCTTGCTATATATAGAGGTTGGCAAAACGCGGTAAAATGAAAGTTTCGCGAATCTGATTTTTCCGGCTTCATTCTCCATGAATTCTAAGATAGGTTTTGGCGAAAGAATTCCAAAACTAAAATGAGGTCTCCTTGTATTTTTGGCAACTAATGCATAGTCGGTGTAAAACTATTTTACCCGATAAGTTGCTTTTTGCATCAAATGTCGGAATGGAAAGCTTCCTTCTGAAGAAAGATTGAAATCATCAAGAGAAATGGGTGTACGCGTGTAGAATCTTCATTTGAAGCTCTGAATAGAAAAATTCTTCATTGTCGGTTGATTCTAGGGTTTTGAAATACCAGGGATTCGGTTTCGGCAAACTTCCGATGATTGGAATCGGACGTTCGTAGATCCTAGAGTTTCGCCTCGAAACGATTTTGATATATGGAAAAAGAGAAGTTCTAACATTTCTCTGAAGATTTTTGGACTAAAATCCTACAGTGTTCCAAGGGTGGAACATAGTGTTATTTCCTAAGATTCTTGTCTTAGGTTTTTAAAGCGAATATTAGTCGTGCTATAACTTAAATCGACTTCGATACGATCTGTTGGCTTTTCCTGAACTTTCTCCTTCATAAATTTATTTCATTTGGTAAACTCTTGTTCAGGTTTCCTTTCACGATACATCAAGCCTAATCGTAAATGGAAATCTCTTCCACTTATTCTAAGCTTAAAAACTTGGGTTTTACAATCAAGGTGTTCAACCTAGCGCTATCCAATATTATATTGTTTCCCTTATTCGTTTTTGGGTTCTCACCCGATGTAAAGTGTTGTTTGATCTCAAATCTTCCAACAACTTTCATAAGCCCTTGTCGATAAATTGCATTCCATTATTCGTCACCACTGAATCTAGAATACAAAATCTGTGAAGAAGTGTTTAGTCCTTGAACTTTGGCAAGATTTTAATGATTACAACAACACCAACAAAAGAAGAAAAATAATGAATAGCTCAAATATAAAGTTGAAGACTCTTATCTTTATTACATTATTATTGCTTAATAGCTTACTCATTAGAAAATTTCATGATTAGAAATTAATGTCAATTTGACCCCTTACATCTTTAATAAGTTTTCTAAATATTGTTGGAATGATTTAATAAAAGAATTAAAAGCCCTAGAAAAAAACGCTCTAAAGATGGTTTTTTGGGTAACAGAATAGCAGATCTAGGTATAACAATACTAGAGAGAATCAAGTAAAGTAATGGTATCTAAATACCATAAAGGGGCGATCAATTCAGCACCCACTAGTGCTGAATGTATTAAAACACATTTTCTCACATTGTTGTGAGTTGAATTCACTTCTTACTCAGCTCTATCATAACTAAACCTCTTGATATGAATCTAAAGGGTTTCCTACCCTCTATAAAAAAAAATTTCATCACGCATTAACACATTAACACCACTATAAGAAAAATGTTTATTAGTGTTACCCTAAGTTAAAAATCGACGCTACAGAAGTTTCAGCCTCAACGTTGGGACAAACTTAAAAGGTTTGAAGTTAAATTTTCACGGCGGCTAATTAACTAACTTTTTGCGTTGACTTTTTTGCCGAAGCAAAAAGTTAGAGTCGGTTCAACCGACTCTAGGTCGACGCAACACTCTTCTTTTCCTTGGACAACACAAACATATTTATTTTTGTGTTGGTCGTATACAACGACTCTATATAGACCACGCTAAATAAAGGATCAAAAATTCTGCATGACTATTTATCCAATCTCCACGATCCTTTCCAGAAATCAATTTTATATAATACCAAGACAACAATTATAAATGACATTCAAATTAGGTCACGAATACAAGTAAATATGTAGTCTTGGAACATCACGGTAGCAATATTAGCCTTAGCTTCTACAGCCAGAGCCCTATCAGTTTTTGTAACAACATTACCCCGTGAAACAACATCATCAGCATGTACTGCACCACCACAACCCCCGGAAGCTGTAGCGTCAGCCTCTGCAACTATAGGCTTCTAGCTAGCTGAGGTAGTATGAGCGGAAAACCGAGAATTAATCAACGTTGGCGAAGAAGTCTGATATGCCATATATAGGACAACGCTTCTCCGCCCACAATGCCTCTCCATAAAAGAAGCCTTATAGACTCATCTGTAGGGGATGCAGTGGGGTGGCGGTTGGGTCCTCACTAGCCTTATCCATCTTCTTCTTCAACTAGTCCTGATAGTTACTCTAATATTATGAATGCATGAACAAGTTAACTGGTTAGTTAGGAAGTAAACATATATGCACATAATGACATAGAAAAATAGATGATCCATTAATTACTCACATATGTAGTCTCAGCTCGAGGGTCAACCCACTCTCCAGACTACCTTTTCTTTGTAACATAGTCATTCATTTCTCCCAATGATGATGTTATGGTTCTTCAATTCAGATAATATGAAAGGTACTGTCAACTTATGAGATGGAATTTTTTTACCACAAGTGAATATTCATATAATATCGAAGTTACTTTCTTTGTAATGCCAAATGTTCTTCTAGAAATGAGATTGCTCGGATCTCTTTCTCCCAAGTTTTGGTGTGTGGCCCTGGTTGGCGTGACTAGTACGACAGAGCTGCGTTGACACGAAATGAGGTGTGTTTCACTCGAGGCTGAGATGGCGGGAAGTTATCACTGGTGCAATGAGTCACAGATAAGGAGAGGCTCCTGCCAGGCTTCTAGGCGGAGGGAAACATGACTGAATTGATCCTGCACCCGAACAAGAGATATTTCGAGTTTGTATAGGTATGAACTATAAAATTGAGGAGCGCACTAAAGATTTGATTGAAAATACTTATAACAATAAGATGCATCTTCTCTTAAAGAGCCAAACTAATAAAGCTTCAAGGTCAAATGCGCTTGCCTTGGATCTATATTAGGATGGGTGGTCTTCTGAGAAGTTTTCCCGGGAAGAATGTGAGTGAGGACAAAGTGTTCTATAAAGGCTCGTGCTATTAGCGTGGAACTAGTCGTCATATATGGATGTTACAAATTATATCAAACCCGAACTCTCTCAGTACAGTGTGGTTCAGGGACGAACCAAGCGAAAGCTAGTAGGCATGTGACACCCGACGCTGATATGGGCGGGCAGTGATCACCGGTGTAATGAGCCACGGATAAGGAGAGACTCTTGACATGCTTCTAGGCGGAGGGACACATGACTGAACCCATCCTGCACTCGAGCAAGAGGTATTTAACGACTTTATAGGTATGAGACTATACAGTTGAGGATGACATAAAAGATTTGACTAGCAATACTCATGAAAACAAAATGCATTTTCTTTTCGGGAGCCCAACTCATAAAAACTCCAAAGTTAAGTGTGCTTGCCTTGGAGAAGTATTATGATGGGTGACCTTATGGAAAGTTTTCGCGGGAAGCACGTGAGTGAGGACAAAGTGTGTTGGAAAGACTCGTGTTGTTACCGTGAGACTAGTCATCAGATCGGGATGTTACAGGGTGTTCTTGCGAAAGACACAATCTGGCGTTCAAGTCAGTGTGAGACCCAAGAGAGAATAGCAGAATAAATCATATTAGTTAGTTATGTAAATGGTCGACTAACCTGTATTTTAAAGTATGGAGTCCAATCTAGTTTGCTCGTTACTAAGTAGGTCTTTCGAGAGTAAAGTTGTCCCTACACAACCCTTGCTTGCTCGTTACTAAGTAAGTCCTGTGTGATCAATCAACTTTAACTAGAACGCGCGGGTTTCTTACTAGTACAATGTTCACTTAATTGTTAGATTTTAGTTGGTATACTATTAATCTCTTGGCTTTTTTGGCGCGCTCGTAAAATTAACAGGTTAGGTAAGGTAAGAAAGCATATGAAGTTACTTGTTATCATATATTTCTGCAGCCATATCTTTCTCACTCACATATATTATATATGAAATGGGTAAGGTAAGATATTATATATTGATTAGTTTGCATATCATGGAACATATCAAGGGTATCATGCTTTACACGTAAATGATGCAAAAAGAACCACACATCACAATGATCCCCTTCCACATTATAATCCTTGACTTCTTCTAGAGACTGTAGGCTACATTCACAGCCACTAGATGAGAAATTCTTTGTCTGGTTGGTTGAATAGTTTAAAAGGAATGTTTTGGTGCATGCTTCCATAATAAATTGTATGAGCACTAAGGAGTAAGCATGACGGTGGCAGATATTGGTTGTTTTTTTTTGAAAAGACAGATATTGGTTGTTAATATGAAAGTTATTGAATGATTGAAAGTAAAGCTAAGAGAAACAAAAATTATTCCATAGGTGATCATTTTAAATCTTAATTTTTTTTAAAAGATTTTAAATCTTAAATTTGATATTTAGTATATGTATGTGTAAAAAATACATTGTTAAAAGACTTTTAGCCATTTTAGCATTCGATTTTATCTTAATATTACTCTTTTTCTTGTAAAATATGATGAAAATTAATAAAATAGTTAACATAGAGAATACCGTCACCAACAAATTGTAGTACAATTGATAGCTAGGTACGTAGTTCATTTCTTTAAGTATCTAGTCAAGAGATCAATCCCTGGACTATGCGTGTGGAGAAACATTCATTAGAGTAAATCTATTCATTTTATATAATCTCAGACTCTAAAAAAAAATTAGTTTTATGATAGTCAACCGAAAGAATGTCTTCGGAAAAAAGAATACCCTCATCAAATAAAAAGTAATTCACTGTCGCCTAGGTTGATTAGAAGCATGTTGATTCTATTGCAAATTAGCACTTTACTAATTGACTTCTTGTAATTGGTTGAAGTACCCATAGTACTTCTATCTTTATATAATTTTTTGCTTACCTAAAAAAAAACACATATAAGCTCTAAATTCGATAACAAACAATAAACATGTCCTTTGTATGGTTTATGAAAGAAAAATAGAAAGAGAGAAAATAAATAGAAAGAAATGATGAAGAATATAAGAGCATGTTTGGTTTGTTGATTATCTGTTTTGCATGTTTAGTTTGTCGATGATTTGTTTTCATTTAATTTTCATGGAAAATAAAAACATAAAATGAAACAAAATGGTTTTCATTTTCATTAAAAATGAAAGCAAGTTGTAACCACTATCGTCACCATCATTGCCACTGTCACCGCCCCACGATTACCATCGTTATTGTCACTACTATCACTATTGCCACTACAATCTTCATTACCACAGCTAGTTCGCCACCATCATCACTTTCACTGTCACCACCCTATCACCATCGACATCGCTGCCACCACCACCTTCATGATCACCTCCGCTGTCAACACCATTATCGTTGCCACCACTGCCACCATCACTAGCATTGTCACCATCGCACCACCATAATCGTTGTCGCCACCACCACCTTCATCACCACCACTATCGCTACTGTGACCAGCACTGCCATCACAACATTTAACACCACCGCACCTCGCATCCATCGCCACCGCCACAGTTGCCACCGCCACCAACCAGTTAGATGAAAAGCGATGGTGGTGGAGGTTGGTGTGGTTGTGGCATTGACAATACCTTTCATAATATCTGAATTGAAGAACCATAACATCATCATTGGGAGAAGGATTATGCTACAAAGAAAAGCTATATAGTCTGGAGATCAGTTGATCCTCGAGGTGAGACTACATATTTGAGTAATTAATGGATCACCTATTTTTCTATGTCATTCTGTGCATATATATTTAGTTCCTAACTAACCCAGTTAACTTGTTTAGTTATTCATAATATGTGGGTCTCATATTGGCTGCAACCTAGATATGAAGCTGTCGGGTAGGGGAGATCTGCGTGCAAGGGGCAACGTTGGAGGCAAGGGTGCGACGGCAAGGGCGGCTGTCGTCGGCGGTGATCTAGGAGCGGCGCGACCTTAGAGGGTGGCGGCGCGGTGGACGAACTCTAGAAGAGGGAGAGAGACGCGAGGAAGTAGAGGCTCTCGAAGGGGACGACGATGCTGCGTACAGAGGCAAAGGAGAGGCATGCGGTGGTGCAGAGCGGTGGCGCGACGGAGGGCGCGTCGGCTGGAGGTTGGAAAGCGGCGGCAGCTTGATAGGAGGGAAGAACAGACAGGGGCGGAAGCACGCAAGGAAAAGAGAATAAGGAAATTAAAAAAAAAGGTTAGAAAAGAGGATCTTAACCTTCTCATCAATGATACCATGAAGGAAATCAATTCCGTGAATATTATTGATGATGAAAACCTCTATTTATACAATTACAAGGTTGACTAATAATAAAGGTTAAACACTAATTACAAGTATAATTACAGAATAATAAATACAAGAATATTATATTCTATCAATAGTAAGTTAAAAGGGTATATTGACTTACCCTTAATTTTTATAGACCAAGTAAATCATTAAGTCTCTTTGGAGTGCATGAATGGATGACTTGAATCCAGAGTGGCAGAAGTTTATTTGGGTAAAAATTGGATTAAACCGCATAAAGCAAATCGTTGGGGCGTAAATTCACTTAGACCATATACAATGGTTAAACAAAAAATGTTTTGTTTACTCCTTTTCTACCCCACTTTTTCTCTTCCCAACACTCCACATCATCTTCTCTCTCCAATTTAACACTCTCTCAACAATTACCCACTCCAATGGTTTTACTTAACTCTCAACACCCTACCCAACCACTCACCACTCACCCTACCCCACCACTTTTTTATTTCACATTTTTATTTAATTTTATATTTTTGTTTTTATAATTACATAAAATTACAATTATCGATTTAAATTAAATTAAAACAATAAACACTTAACAATTTAATTTTTTTTAAAATATAGACTATAATTTTTTTTTCTTAACTTAAAATGCAAGACAACAAACTAAGCATACAAGAATTTATTTTATTTTCTTAAAATAAAATGTAAGACAACAAACTAAGCACACAATAACTTAAAATGCAAGACAACAAACTAAGCACACAACACACAAATAACATAATTAGTACGATACAAATCATCTTCAATCCTGAGACATTCCAAACTTTGCCCAGATGTGCTTCACTAGATCTGCTTGCAGTTCGTGATGAACATTTGAATCACGCAACTCGGATCTAGCACGCACATGATTTGAAAAGGCGGGTAAAACCTCGGTCGAGTATGGTTGCTGTGTACTAGATCCACCTTCCCCAGATTGCTCAAAATCGGTCCAACGTTGAGCATATGAATCTCGTTCATCCTCGACAATCATATTATGTAATATGATGAATGACCTCATAATGATACTCAAATCATCTATGTCCCACAAGCTAGCTGGTTCACGGATGATTTTAAAACGACCTTGAAGAACTCCAAATGCACGTTCGATGTCCTTCCGATATCCTTCCTGAACTTTTGCAAATAACTTATCGGGTTCACTTTGAGGAAGTCTAATCGTTTTGACGAAAGTTGGATAAGAAGGATAGATACCATCGGCTAGATAGTATGCCATATTATAGGGACGTTGATTCACAAAGAAATTCACAGCTGGAGCCTTTCCCTGTTCCACGTCATCAAACATTGGTGACCGATCTAGAACGTTTATGTCGTTCAATGTTCCAGGACATCCAAAAAAGGCATGCCAGATCCATAGATCATAAGTTGCAACTGCTTCAAGAATAACTGTTGTGGTTCCCTTATCCCCTCTAGTAAATTGACCTTCCCATGCTTCAGGACAATTTTTCCACTCCCAGTGCATGCAGTCAATACTCACGATCATGCCTGGGAACCCCCGCATGTCACTAACATGTAGTATTCTTTGCAGGTCTTCTTGGGTTGGTGCTCTCAGGTACTGTTGCTCATACAATCGTATGATTCCTTCACAGAATCTACGTAAACACTCCAATGTTGTAGTACCTCCAATTTTGATGTACTCATCGACCGCATCTGCTGCCACACCATATGCTAACATTCGCATTGCTGTGGTACATTTTGCTAAGGGTGATATACCTTGTTTATTGGCTGCATCAACGCGTTGGGTGAAGTAGTTATCACTACTTGAAAGGTCATCAACGATTCGAAGGAAAAGATGTTTTTGCATCCGGTACCGACGATGAAACATTGCATCGTCATATGTAGGCTCATTGGTAAAGTAGTCGTTAATTAGCCTCTGGTTTGCAGCTGCATGATCTCTATCAAGATATTTTCTACTATGAGGTGCAGTATCTTCTCGAATTTTTCTTCGACGCTCTCTAAATCGGTTGAGTACATAAGCTTCTTCAATTTGACTATTTTGAATGTATGCTGCAAGATCAAAAGGACAATCAGATGGATCCATTTTTTGTGAATTTTGAAGTAGATTGGAAGAGATTTGGGATATTGGTACATCAATGGATCTATGAGTCCATATATATAAGTACATTGAATGGTGGTTGAGTTCCGGATTTGAAATAATTTATCAACTAGAGTTAAATATCGGAAAAGGAAAAGATTCGAATTGAGTGGTACATATTCAAACACAGTTACCCTAAAATTATTAAATGCAAACACTACTGACTTGACACCACTGACAAATTATTAAAGCAAACACTAAAGACTTGACACCACTGGCGGATTTGAAATAAGTTATCAACCAGAGTTAATTATCAGAAAAAGGACAAGATTCGAATTGAGTGGTACATATTCAAACACAGTTACCCTAAAATTATTAAAGGCAAACACTACTGACTTGACACCGATGACAAATTATTAAAGCAAACACTAAAGACTTGACACCACTGACGGATTTGAAATAAGTTATCAACCAGAGTTAATTATCAGAAAAGGACAAGATTCGAATTGAGTGGTACATATTCAAACACAGTTACCCATACATTAAAGCAAACATTACATACTTGTCACCACTTGAAATTATTAAAACAAACATTAAAGCAAACACTACATACTTGTCACCACTTGAAAATTATTAAAGAAAACATTAAAGCAAACACTACAGACTTCACACCACTGACAAGTTTGAACGAATACAGACAAAGACTCGCTTGAAATTAATTTCCAAATAGCTCTTTGGACAACTGCTCTAACAGCTCTTTCTTACGGTCATTGAGATGCTCTTCCGAAGTTAGCTTCAGATACATACTAATTTTCTTAGCATTAGTCTTCTCTTTCATCGCATTAGTCTTCTCTTTAATCAATTCGTTAGTCTATGCTTGCACCGATGCTATCTTGTCCAATCGTTCAAACTCTTTCTCCTTGAATTGGATGTAAGAATCTCACTCTTTGTCCACCTCCTCGTTGGCATCTTTTCTAATTTTCTTTTTACTCTTTTTTTTAGCTGCCTCCCTACCCATTGGATGATGAATTGATCCTATAGAGTTTGAGCCACTTGCATCACTGTCGTGTGATCTCTTAGATCCACTACTTCTCGAGCAAGTATTTCCTCCTACCTGACTACAAAAACGTGGTTGATCACGGAGAACGCGCCATTCTTCCATCAAAGTAAATTGACCAATATTCCCACTTGCGAATAATTCCTGCGCTCTTGCGATAACATCATCCTCCGACCAACCGCTTCGTTGCTCACGCTTAGCGCTATCATAAGCGCCAATCCATTTACCCAGTCTTGTGTTCATATAATTCTGTAACACCCCGATTTCGGTGGCGTCACTCTAGTGACCAAAAGAAAATAAAAGCGGAAAAACGTGAATATTTTTTTTTTTCGATCGATAATTGTTTTAAATGAATAAAGACTTGCCGAATTAATGAAACATCGACAGAATATAAACAAGACTAATATACAATATATATACACTCCCCACAGTAAACAGGAAGCCACGTCACGAGTACCCTCCAGTGACGGGAAAGTAGTGCCTGACGGCAAATATGTACAACACAGAATATAAGGTCAGTATTCGAAATACAGTCCTCCAAAAGAAAGTAGGTCAGCTCAAAACAGCCCGAAGACCTCCTAATCCGACCAACTCCCTGTAACTCCCGTAAAGAGAACCACACAAAAAGCTAAAGGTCGGGGACCTATCCTGTCCCAAAATGAGAAAAACTGAAGATCAGAGCCTCGACGCTACTCCTACCCTAATCCCTACTAGAGGAGTACTACACACCACTCCCAACTACGCATCCCCGTGATCGTCGTCTGAATCTGAATCCAAGACGATCAGGTCGATGACTGCATCGGTCCTCACAGTGGGTACTACGGGTACTGTACCCGAACCCAAGACAGCAGCAGCCGCGACGGTGGGTGAGCTAGACTCAGATGAAGCCCCTCCTACAGGCAACTCCTCTGAAGGGTCCTCCTCGTCCTCAGGTGATGGTGGCGGTACCACAACTCCAGGGCCACAGTGCACGCCCGGTGGTAGGTTGAAGCTAACCGTGTGGCGTCTCAAGACTCCTTGCGTCAGGTTCCCCATTCGGTCCACGTGGTCCTCCATTATTCGCCCCGTGTAGATGGCTCGGTGACCGGCGGGGTCGACCACCCAAGCCCTCGGGGTGTCTGTATCCAGCAACTCAAACCTGGTCCCCCCGAAGGGACGACCATCTCGAACCAATCGGCCATGGACATCTGACAAAAAGGGCATACATAGCCCCCATACACAGGTAGCACGCGCAAGGGTCAACTCAAAGAATTACGTAATAGTACATCCAATAGGCAAAACTTAAGTAGTAGCCACATAGGCTGAGTTATGAATAACAACATTTTAAATTGTATATCCTGTCAAATAAATAAATAACAGTTGCAAGCAATTAACATGTCTCAAACAACGATAACAAGTAGCAAACACATCCAGCAACTAAATCAGCATGAATGGTGCATTAAATGCATATGCAAAGGAACAAGATGCATTCCGGAGGGATGGGCACCAACGAGTCAGCCCTAACACCAGCCACGGTGGGACCATTTCTGCTCGGGTGTCTCTTATACCAAACAAAGTGTAGTCAGATCAGCAGTAAACCCGCAGGCCTGCCATTTCCGTCTGCTACCAAGAATCACCGCAGTGTTCTTACATGGAAATCCGGGTCTTATGACCATTTTTGGAATCTAACGAGGTCCGGCATCCCACCGTGTATTAACCTCAATGAGTGCATGAATGCAAGTGATTAGCCAAACAACGTCTCCGACCTCACTCGTGACGTCGTCACGTGTTCTAGCTAGCTTATTGTCTCTAAAAAGAATACCCTAAGGTAAATGTCGATTCTGCGACAAAAGACAATTAATTATCAAAAGTAACTCATGATGATTTCTCGAATCATCTGACTCATCTCCATCCGATGGTCAAAAACTACTCAGCGAGCCAAAAAGTACCAACGTACTCAAAACTTAGCAATTTTCCTGACTTATCCTTTAGATAGTCGAACAACAAAACTGCTTCTCGAGCAAAGAGTATCAACATACTCGGAAACTCATCATGTTTCCCCAAAACTTGGACTCGGCGACTGTAACACCCCGACTTCCAGGTGTCACTTTAGTAACCAAAAATAAACTTTACGCGGAAAACAGGTAATTTTTTTTTTCTTTCCTTTAAATCGAAGCGATAAAGAAGTAAAGACAACACCCAACAACTAAACTAACTGATATACAAATATATACATCTGTACAGCCTCAGCTGCACTCCATGTCACGCGAAGCCGCAGTGACTCCAAAGTAGTACGCCCGCAGGCAAATATACAAACCAGAACTGTGAGTAAAAGTATCAAAATACAGTTATCCAAGAGAAAGTCGGCACTCAAAAATGGCCTGAAAGGAAGACCCCTATACTCCGACAGACTCTCTGTGATCCTCCTCAAAAGAACCACACAAAAAGCCACACATCGGAACCTACCCTGTCCCAAAAAGAAACTGACGATCAGAGCTCTACACAAAAAAAATGTCGCTAATCCTAACCTACCCTCCCAGCTCAGCTCACCAATCATCCTCCTCCTCCTCATCGCTGCTCGGCGAGTAGCTCTCCCCACTGCTCTCGGAGTCAGAGTCGGAATCCACCGTAATCATCTCGGTGTCCAAATCCATAACCTCCCTCCTCACTGTCCTGCGCACCGCCTTAGTCGAGCCGGTCTCCACATCCACCTCTCCTGTGAGAACATCCTCCTCCTCCACCCTCATCAAGGGGTCCACACGGTAGCCGTGCGGTGAAGAGAAAGATAAGAGACGTGAGACAGATGGGACAACAGACTCCCTCCTCGGCTGTACGAGTCTAGAGGACGACGCCACGTCGGTAGAAGCGATGGCAGTAGCCGGAGGTGGCACAACAGATATAGCAGCAGCAGCAGGCTCGATCTCCTCTGGGTCCTCCTCAACAGAAGGTGAAGTCGGAGGTGGTGCAGGTGGTGCATGCCCAGTGCCTGGTCCACAATGAACTGAGGGCGGCAAGTCAAAACTCAGCTCCATACGCCGTAGCACTCCGCTCGTCAGGCGTCCTCGCTCATCCGTCCGGTCCTCCATGACCCTTCCCCTATACGTCGCCCGGTGACCAGCCACATCGATCACCCAAGCGGTGGGGGCATCCCTATCCAGCAACTCATTTCTGATCCCCCCCGAGGGAGAGACCGTCGAGAACCAGTCGGCCATCGACATCTGGCAGCAGGCCGACCGCCCAAAGACAAACATACAAACAAAGCCAAGGCGCTAGGGTCAACTCACAGCAATAAGTACATATACACACAACATGTGACAGGGTATATATATAAGTTGTTATATAAGCATATAAGTAATCCTAGCATGTTATGGCTCTAACATTGCTTCAATAAACAAACAACACACAGTCTCAGTCAGCATGAATGTATGCGTGAAATGCACAATATGAATCCGGATTTGTGACGCGTTCCCGTTCGCCACAAGTGAAGCATTTTCACTATGGATGGACCATTCCCGTTATCCATCCTGGATGAAATCCATCCTGGATGAACCATTCCCGTTATTCATCCTTGGTGAACCATTCCCGTTATTCACCGAATGATGAACCATTCCCGTTATTCATCATTTATGCAAGGTGAACCATTCCCGTTATTCACCATGATATGCACAGGTGAACCATTCCCGTTATTCACCCGATTGAATGCAACGTGGTTAGCCAAACAACGAATCGTCCTTACCACGAAAGTGTCTAGCTCACAACCCAATCTCAACCAAACCCAATGAGTTAGTGTCGGTCAATACAACACAACTCGGAGTAAGTGTCGGTCAATACAACACAACTCCAACAAGAAAACACGAGGGTCTAGTGTCGGTCAATACAACACAGCCCAAACAAGAAGAGCACTAGGTGTCGGTCAATACAACACGGCTCCACAACACTCCCCAAGAGTACTAGAGTACTCGATGACTTTCAATCATCACCATAGCTCACCTTAGTGGCTTTCCCCAATTCCGATAACTCACAGCAAAGGTCGACTTTTCCCCGTCTTTCGTAAATATTTTCCCCTTCAGTTTTCCTATACTTAAACATTAATAAAAATGATTTCAATTCAGATTAGTCAGGTTATGAGTTTATTTCTCAAAATCTAGGTCTCCCAAAGTCTCTAGTTTACAAAATTCTATTCATTCTAGGTTTTCCGAAAACCAACCACCCAAAAGAAGTTTCCCGGGGAAAGTCTAAGTAAACCAATGAATCCCAACAAATGGCTAAGTCCCAAACCCCTCATTTGGACTTGCCTAGGGTTGCTCATCCAACCCGAAACATCAAAGATCACCAGATCAATGAATCTCCACTCCGAAGTCGCGTCAAAACGCACAATCCAACAAAGCACAACATCACAACATCAGTTCATCAACATAATCAACATCAAAGTAAAGCATAAGTCGAATTGATCGACGCCTATCATGCATTCATAGCTAATATATAGTAAGTTGCCCTAACCTCGAGCTGTTCCAGCTTCGAAATCAAGGTTGTCCTCAAACAGTTGCTCTGAATATTCCAAAGTTCCTTCAACTGAACCTCGGAGAAAAACAAAGCAGAATTCAAACAAAATCGATTAGTTCGATCGCAAAACAATACATAAACGATAGACAAAGCATTAAAGCTTCAGAATACGACAAACGGGTACGAAATGACAAGTTTTCGAAAACGAAAAACTCCCCCCCCTTAGGAAATAACCCACGGCCATAAGGAGAAAAGGGCTTCGGCTCTTTTTCTTCGATCAAATCAGTTTACAAGGTAGTTTTAGGTTAAAACTAAGGCAAAGAAACTGTCAGAACAATTTTCGGACAATCGGGTCGAAATACGACTACGCAGGGGCATTTTGGTCCAAAATAAAGGCTCAAAACTTCAAAGTTATCAGTTCTGAAAACAGATTTGACAGCAACGATCCTCATGACATCCGTGACAACAAATCCTAAAGGCACGAAGTCAGATTATAGCTTTACGACAATAAAGTTTCGAAATGTGAGACGAAAAGAGTTTTGAGTCAATTTTTCAGATCCTGGACAACTGAATCGCAATCAGAGTTTACTGACAGAGGTTTTAGACTCAGGGGAACATAAGGAACATAACCCAAGCGAGAAATCAGAGAAATCGGACAATTTTAGAAAAAGCTCAAAACTTAGAGCACAGAAACGACTTCAGAAACCCAACAGAAACAACAATCAGAGGCAGGATTCATGATAGTTACCTCGATACCTAGAAGTAGGGACGAACTGCACGAAGATTGGTCAAGGTTTCGCGAAAATCTCTCCTCCTCTTCTCCCCCTAGAACTCGCGGCCTCAATGGTTGCAAATGAGGAGATTTTTGCTTTTTCGCGCTATTTATAGGCGGGCGAAATCGCGGGAAAATGAAAATTTCGCGATTCCGATTTTTGCAGCACGATCACCGAGAAATTCTAAGAGAGATTCTAGCGTCAGAATTCCAGAACTCAAAACAAATATCTAGGATTTGGGAAAAACGATATCGAAAAACTCAAAAGCGGTGTCGGTTAATCTGCCCCGAAAAACTACTTTTTGCTGTGATGCTCAGACGACAAAACTTCCTACTGAAGAAAGATTGGAAATGTCGAAACAAGTCTGGCAGCGCGGACGGAATCTTCGTTAGAAGTCCCGAATAGAAAAAGTCTTCATCCATTGCTCGAAAATAGGGTTTCGAAGCAAAGAAATTAGCGTCGACGGACATCCGAAAAGTGAAACCTATCGTGCGTACAGTCCAGAGTTCCGAAATGAAACGCTGGTCGATGGAAAAATAAAGAGAATCTTTAAATTTTCCGAGAGTTCGAAATCTCACTCAAAACGTTGCTTTAAGAGCGAAATAGCCTATTCTGAACACGCTCGCCCTAAGGCAAGTGTGCAGACGACTCGCACTAACTCCGAAAATGACTACGCAACATTCCTCAAGCAATTCCTGAACTTTCTTCTTCATTAATCTTCCTCAAATATCAAACTCCTGTCACGCTTACACTGATTCTACGCGTGAGTCGGAAACTAGCTTGTTCTGAAAATTCAGGTCTTACAATACTCCCCTCCAAAAAGAAAGTTTCGACCTCGAAACTCAGAGTTCAGTAAAAAGTCCGGGGTACAGTTCCTTGATCTTGTCTTCCAATTCCCATGTAGCATCCCCCGTATCCTTGTTCCATATCACCTTTACCAACGGAATCTGCTTTCCCCTCAGCTGTTTCACTCTCCTATCCCCAATACTCACTGGCGGTGCCTCAAAAGTCAAATCATCCTTCAGTTCAATGTTGTCTGGCACGATCACATGAGTCGGGTCTGGAATGTACTTCCTCAACTGCGACACATGAAATACATCATGAATGTTGGAAAGAAATGGCGGTAGTGCAATCTGATACGCAACTGGTCCAACACGTCGAGTGATTTGATAAGGCCCAATAAACTTTGGCGCAAGCTTCCTTGACTTAATAGCTCGTCCAACCCCCGTAGTCTGAGTAACTCGTAGAAACACATGGTCACCTTCCTCAAACTCTAGGGTTCTACGTCTCTGATCAGCATAACTCTTCTGTCTGCTCTGTGAAGCTTTCATCTGTTCTCTGATCTGCTTAACCTTCTCCGTCGTCTGTTGCAGCATTTCTGGCCCAATCAACAAACTCTCCCCATCTTGATACCAACACAACGGTGTCCTACACTTGCGGCCATACAAAGCTTCATACGGTGCCATCCCAATGCTCGCATGGAAACTATTGTTGTAGGTGAATTCAACCAATGGCAGAAGATCATCCCAGCTTCCTCTGTTATCTAGCACACAAGCCCGTAGTAGATCCTCTAGCGACTGAATAGTTCTCTCTGTTTGCCCATCCGTTTGTGGATGATACGCCGAACTCAACCTCAGTTTGGTTCCTAACGCATCATGAAGAGCTCCCCAAAAGTGCGAAGTAAACTTTGGATCCCGATCAGACACAATACTTGTCGGAACTCCATGTAGTCTCACAATCTCCGCCACATAGATCTCGGCCAACTTCTCCACATTGTAGGTAGTTCTCACTGGTAGAAAATGCGCTGACTTGGTCAAACGATCTACAATCACCCAAATCGAATCGTGTCTCTTCTGTGTTCTTGGCAAAGCTACCACAAAATCCATGGATATACTATCCCATTTCCATTCTGGCACGTCTAAACTCTGTAGCATACCAGCAGGTCTTTGATGCTCTACCTTGGCCTTCTGACAAGTCAAACATGCAGCTACATACTCGGCCACTTGTTTCTTCATTCCTGGCCACCAGAAATTCAGCTTCAAATCTTGATACATCTTGGTCATTCCCGGATGAATACTCCATTTGCTCTTGTGCCCTTCATCCATGATCAGCCTTCTCAATTCTGGATTATTGGGTACACACACTCTGTCCTTGCATCTTAAGATATCGTCAGTTCCGAGCTTGAATTCCGGGTCTTTCCCTTGAATCACTAAGTTCCTCTTCTCCAGCAGAAACTCATCTTGCAGTTGTTGCTCTCTAATCTCTTCCATCAGTCCACTGGCAATTCTGATCATACCGAACTTCAACTTTCCCTCAAACGGTGTCACACCTAGACTCATATCTCGAAATTGTTCCAGTAACTCCAGCTCTTTAACCATCATTGACGAGACATGCATCTTTCTGCTCAAAGCATCAGCAACTACATTCGCCTTCCCAGGGTGATATTGCAACGTAAACTCATAGTCTTTGATGAACTCCATCCATCTTCGTTGCCTCATGTTCAGCTCCTTCTGATCAAACAAGTATTTAAGGCTCTTGTGATCGCTAAATATCGTGAAAGTACAACCATAGAGGTAATGCCTCCAGATCTTCAGCGCAAACACAATGGCAGCTAACTCCAAATCATGAGTCGGATAGTTCTTCTCATGAGTCTTCAACTGTCTCGAAGCATACGCCACCACTTTTCGATGTTGCATCAGCACACATCCCAAGCCTTGATACGAAGCATCACAATAAACCTCATAAGGTTCCTCCGGTTGCGGCAAAATAAGCACAGGTGCCGTCGTCAAACATTCCTTCAGAGTCTGAAAACTTGTTTCACACGCCTCAGTCCATGCAAAAGGTTGATCCTTCCTCGTCAGTTGAGTCAAAGGTCCAACGATCTTGGCAAATCCCTCAATGAAGCGTCTATAGTATCCAGCCAAACCCACAAAACTTCTGATTTCTGTCACTGTCTTCGGTTGCTCCCAAGCCAAAACAGTCTCCACTTTCGCCGGATCCACAACTATGCCTTCCTTTGAGATAACATGGCCTAAGAAATTGACTTTCTCCAGCCAAAATTCACACTTGGAAGGGTTCGCATACAACTTCTTCTCTCTCAATACTTGTAAAACTTGTCGCAAATGTCCTTCATGTTCCTTTGCGTCCTTCGAATATATCAATATATCATCGATAAACACCACCACAAACCGATCTAAGAATTCATGAAAGATGCGGTTCATGTAATCCATGAAAACAGCAGGTGCATTTGTCACTCCAAACGGCATCACTAGGTACTCGTAGTGTCCGTAGCGTGTTCTGAATGCAGTCTTCGGTATATCCTCAGTCTTCACTCTGATCTGATGATAACCTGACTTTAAATCTATCTTCGAAAATACAGCAGCCCCTCATAATTGATCCATCAAATCATCTATCCTCGGCAACGGGTATCTGTTCTTGATCGTCGCCTTGTTCAGTTGTCGATAATCCACACACAATCTCGACCTTCCGTCTTTCTTCTTAACTAACAACACTGGCGCTCCCCACGGTGAAACACTTGGTCGAATGAATCCTTTTGCCGAAAGATCCTCCAACTGAGATTTCAACTCCGCTAACTCCGCAGGTGCCATACGGTAAGGTGCAATCGAAATCGGTCCGGTTCCGGGTACAATGTCGATCACAAACTCCACATCGCGTACAGGCGGCAGTCCAGGTACATCTCCAGGAAAAACATCCGCAAAATCTCGAACCACCGGAATACCTTGAATATCCGATTCCTTCTTCCCCTCCAGACTTAGCAATGAAAAGTACTTCTGAGTGCCCTCGCTCAACGATGCACTAATGTGGTTAATAGAAAGATACTCGAAAAGATCCGAGTCTGGGAACACCACTTTCTTTCGACTACAGTCCAAAAGACAATGGTAGTGGGATAACCAATCCATCCCTAGGATTACATCTAGGTTTTTAAGGGGTAGACATACTAGGTTGGCATGAAAAGTTCTATCTTTATATACTACTGAACAGTGCATGCATGCGGCATTAGCAATTAGAGTCCTAGCAGGTGTAGTTACCATAAGATCAAAACTCAAAGTAGTAATAGGCAGATGCAGTCCTGATACGCAATCCTTAGAGACAAATGAATGAGTTGCACCAGAATCAAAGAGTACAGTTAGAAGATTACCGTCAATTTCACATTCTCCTCTGATCAAACCATCAGCTCCTTCAGCCTCTTCTCCATCCATGGTATACACTCTTCCCTTCGCCACTGGGCGCTTCCCACTAACAGCATTCACAGACGGTTCAACCTTCGGTGCCTTGCATTCCGTAGCCAGATGCCCAGATTTATTGCAGTTGTAGCATCTTGGTGGCCTCGTGCAATTGTTTGCATAGTGTCCCGTTCCTCCACAACGGAAACAAGTCACTTCACGGTTTGGGGTACGGCTTCCCGACCCTCCTGAAGTAGCAGCAGCCATAGGCTTGTAAGATCCCGGGGTAAACCCTCTCCCCGCAGGACGTTGATATGGCTTCCTCGCCTGAAACCTCCCTTTTCCCTGAAAACTCTGTGGTGTCGACCTCACCGGTCCTCCTGTTCCAGCCCTGTTGTATCTCCGATTCTTCATCAATTCCACCTCAGTTGCCTTCTCAACCAATTCCTGGAATCTCATGATCCCCAATGGTCTCACCGAATCTTCAATATCAGGCCTCAATCCCCTCACAAATCTCTTGCACATGTAGGGTTCATCAACTTGATCACGGAAAAACCGAAAGTACTTTGCCAGAGACTCTAACTTGGCAGCATACTCCGGAATGGTCATGCTTCCTTGTTTCAGAGTCAGAAACTGTGATTCACGCTCGTCACGAGCACTGTCTGGGAAATACTTCTCGAGAAAAGCTGTTCGAAAAGAATTCCAGTTCACCTCCACATGATTTGCCTCCATCATTCCTCTGGCGCCTCTCCACCAGTATTCAGCATCTCCCAACAACAGATAGGTTGCCAGCCCCACTTTGGCTCCCTCAGCAGTCTGTAACACTCCAAAGATCTTCTCAATCTCCTCTATCCAGAGTTCCGCTTTGTCCGGGTCAGTACCTCCCGAAAACTTAGGTGGATCCTGTCTCCTGAAGTCATTCAAACCTTTGTTCTGATCCAAAGTCGCCTCCCTCTGACGCTGGTGTTGATCACGCGCTTCCTCCACAGCACGTCTCAAAGCATTGTCATTTGCTTGGTTAGTCATTGCCTGGGCCATAGTGGCCATCATCTCTGCTAGCTGATTTGTGTTCACCATCGTCTGTTAGCCCCAAGAAAACTGTTAGTCCTAATCGTAGAATAGCACCAAACTATTACATATGGTTAAACAACCATGCAATCAATTAGAACGAAAAATCGTCCTGCAGACAATCAATTTTCACTCTTTGCAGAGTCACACAACCTAGCACAGAAGACCTATTCCCCAAAGACTCCCAAAAGACTCGACTAAGCTCTGATACCACAATGTAACACCCCGACTTCCAGGTGTCACTTTAGTAACCAAAAATAAACTTTACGCGGAAAACAGGTAATTTTTTTTTCTTTCCTTTAAATCGAAGCGATAAAGAAGTAAAGACAACACCCAACAACTAAACTAACCGATATACAAATATATACATCTGTACAGCCTCAGCTGCACTCCATGTCACGCGAAGCCGCAGTGACTCCAAAGTAGTACGCCCGCAGGCAAATATACAAACCAGAACTGTGAGTAAAAGTATCAAAATACAGTTATCCAAGAGAAAGTCGGCACTCAAAAATGGCCTGAAAGGAAGACCCCTATACTCCGACAGACTCTCTGTGATCCTCCTCAAAAGAACCACACAAAAAGCCACACATCGGAACCTACCCTGTCCCAAAAAGAAACTGACGATCAGAGCTCTACACAAAAAAAATGTCGCTAATCCTAACCTACCCTCCCAGCTCAGCTCACCAATCATCCTCCTTCTCCTCATCGGTGCTCGGCGAGTAGCTCTCCCCACTGCTCTTGGAGTCAGAGTCAGAATCCACCGTAATCATCTCGGTGTCCAAATCCATAGCCTCCCTCCTCACTGTCCTGCGCACCGCCCTAGTCGAGCCGGTCTCCACATCCACCTCTCCTGTGAGAACATCCTCCTCCTCCACCCTCATCAAGGGGTCCACACGGTAGCCGTGCGGTGAAGAGAAAGATAAGAGACGTGAGACAGATGGGACAACAGACTCCCTCCTCGGCTGTACGAGCCTAGAGGACGACGCCACGTCGGTAGAAGCGATGGCAGTAGCCGGAGGTGGCACAACAGATATAGCAGCAGCAGCAGGCTCGATCTCCTCTGGGTCCTCCTCAACAGAAGGTGAAGTCGGAGGTGGTGCAGGTGGTGCATGCCCAGTGCCTGGTCCACAATGAACTGAGGGCGGCAAGTCAAAACTCAGCTCCATACGCCGTAGCACTCCGCTCGTCAGGCGTCCTCGCTCATCCGTCCGGTCCTCCATGACCCTTCCCCTATACGTCGCCCGGTGACCAGCCACATCGATCACCCAAGCGGTGGGGGCATCCCTATCCAGCAACTCATATCTGATCCCCCCCGAGGGAGAGACCGTCGAGAACCAGTCGGCCATCGACATCTGGCAGCAGGCCGACAGCCCAAAGACAAACATACAAACAAAGCCAAGGCGCTAGGGTCAACTCACAGCAATAAGTACATATACACACAACATGTGACAGGGTATATATATAAGTTGTTATATAAGCATATAAGTAATCCTAGCATGTTATGGCTCTAACATTGCTTCAATAAACAAACAGCACACAGTCTCAGTCAGCATGAATGTATGCGTGAAATGCACAATATGAATCCGGATTTGTGACGCGTTCCCGTTCGCCACAAGTGAAGCATTTTCACTATGGATGGACCATTCCCGTTATCCATCCTGGATGAAATCCATCCTGGATGAACCATTCCCGTTATTCATCCTTGGTGAACCATTCCCGTTATTCACCGAATGATGAACCATTCCCGTTATTCATCATTTATGCAAGGTGAACCATTCCCGTTATTCACCATGATATGCACAGGTGAACCATTCCCGTTATTCACCCGATTGAATGCAACGTGGTTAGCCAAACAACGAATCGTCCTTACCACGAAAGTGTCTAGCTCACAACCCAATCTCAACCAAACCCAATGAGTTAGTGTCGGTCAATACAACACAACTCGGAGTAAGTGTCGGTCAATACAACACAACTCCAACAAGAAAACACGAGGGTCTAGTGTCGGTCAATACAACACAGCCCAAACAACAAGAGCACTAGGTGTCGGTCAATACAACACGGCTCCACAACACTCCCCAAGAGTACTAGAGTACTCGATGACTTTCAATCATCACCATAGCTCACCTTAGTGGCTTTCCCCAATTCCGATAACTCACAGCAAAGGTCGACTTTTCCCCGTCTTTCGTAAATATTTTCCCCTTCAGTTTTCCTATACTTAAACATTAATAAAAATGATTTCAATTCAGATTAGTCAGGTTATGAGTTTATTTCTCAAAATCTAGGTCTCCCAAAGTCTCTAGTTTACAAAATTCTATTCATTCTAGGTTTTCCGAAAACCAACCACCCAAAAGAAGTTTCCCGGGGAAAGTCTAAGTAAACCAATGAATCCCAACAAATGGCTAAGTCCCAAACCCCTCATTTGGACTTGCCTAGGGTTGCTCATCCAACCCGAAACATCAAAGATCACCAGATCAATGAATCTCCACTCCGAAGTCGCGTCAAAACGCACAATCCAACAAAGCACAACATCACAACATCAGTTCATCAACATAATCAACATCAAAGTAAAGCATAAGTCGAATTGATCGACGCCTATCATGCATTCATAGCTAATATATAGTAAGTTGCCCTAACCTCGAGCTGTTCCAGCTTCGAAATCAAGGTTGTCCTCAAACAGTTGCTCTGAATATTCCAAAGTTCCTTCAACTGAACCTCGGAGAAAAACAAAGCAGAATTCAAACAAAATCGATTAGTTCGATCGCAAAACAATACATAAACGATAGACAAAGCATTAAAGCTTCAGAATACGACAAACGGGTACGAAATGACAAGTTTTCGAAAACGAAAAACTCCCCCCCCTTAGGAAATAACCCACGGCCATAAGGAGAAAAGGGCTTCGGCTCTTTTTCTTCGATCAAATCAGTTTACAAGGTAGTTTTAGGTTAAAACTAAGGCAAAGAAACTGTCAGAACAATTTTCGGACAATCGGGTCGAAATACGACTACGCAGGGGCATTTTGGTCCAAAATAAAGGCTCAAAACTTCAAAGTTATCAGTTCTGAAAACAGATTTGACAGCAACGATCCTCATGACATCCGTGACAACAAATCCTAAAGGCACGAAGTCAGATTATAGCTTTACGACAATAAAGTTTCGAAATGTGAGACGAAAAGAGTTTTGAGTCAATTTTTCAGATCCTGGACAACTGAATCGCAATCAGAGTTTACTGACAGAGGTTTTAGACTCAGGGGAACATAAGGAACATAACCCAAGCGAGAAATCAGAGAAATCGGACAATTTTAGAAAAAGCTCAAAACTTAGAGCACAGAAACGACTTCAGAAACCCAACAGAAACAACAATCAGAGGCAGGATTCATGATAGTTACCTCGATACCTAGAAGTAGGGACGAACTGCACGAAGATTGGTCAAGGTTTCGCGAAAATCTCTCCTCCTCTTCTCCCCCTAGAACTCGCGGCCTCAATGGTTGCAAATGAGGAGATTTTTGCTTTTTCGCGCTATTTATAGGCGGGCGAAATCGCGGGAAAATGAAAATTTCGCGATTCCGATTTTTGCAGCACGATCACCGAGAAATTCTAAGAGAGATTCTAGCGTCAGAATTCCAGAACTCAAAACAAATATCTAGGATTTGGGAAAAACGATATCGAAAAACTCAAAAGCGGTGTCGGTTAATCTACCCCGAAAAACTACTTTTTGCTGTGATGCTCAGACGACAAAACTTCCTACTGAAGAAAGATTGGAAATGTCGAAACAAGTCTGGCAACGAGGACGGAATCTTCGTTAGAAGTCCCGAATAGAAAAAGTCTTCATCCATTGCTCGAAAATAGGGTTTCGAAGCAAAGAAATTAGCGTCGACGGACATCCGAAAAGTGAAACCTATCGTGCGTACAGTCCAGAGTTCCGAAATGAAACGCTGGTCGATGGAAAAATAAAGAGAATCTTTAAATTTTCCGAGAGTTCGAAATCTCACTCAAAACGTTGCTTTAAGAGCGAAATAGCCTATTCTGAACACGCTCGCCCTAAGGCAAGTGTGCAGACGACTCGCACTAACTCCGAAAACGACTACGCAACATTCCTCAAGCAATTCCTGAACTTTCTTCGTCATTATTCTTCCTCAAATATCAAACTCCTGTCACGCTTACACTGATTCTACGCGTGAGTCGGAAACTAGCTTGTTCTGAAAATTCAGGTCTTACAGCGACACTTCTCATTTTCCAAAAACTAATATTCATGTGTTAAGCTCTTAATTGAATTTGTAATCATTAATTAAAGGTTTAGAGGTTGTTTAATGTCTTATGAATTTTCCTTGTGAAATAGCTTCCATTTAGTTTTATTTCAAATCTTATGAGTTTCAAAAGATCTCGTAATCCCAAGTAATTCCTAGAGAAGGTCTCGATCCATCAAAAGAACGACAAGGCCCGAATCTCTGTTCGTCCCGTCAAACTTTATCAAAATCTCACGATAAATCCGGCATAATCGCCCGTCATCCTCACTCTGTTGAATCAACAGATATATGTGTATTTGCATATTCAAAACAATACAATCCAACAGTCATGGCACATATATCAATACATTGAGGAATAACCATGTAGCAATTAGCATATACGGCAGATGTCACACATCCTAGATTAACCAGGTAGCACATAGCATGTGAATCAACCTCAACAACAATCAAACAATAAAAGATTATCAATTGTCAGCCGTAGCCTCAGAAAACGTTTTTCCCAACCAAACACAATCAAGTGCATAAACAATAAATCAAGTCGAAATCGTCGACTCCTAATTCATTATCTAGTATTCAGTGAGAAGCCCTCACCTGTAGGTTTTCCAGGGTGTTCTTCAAAGTTTCCTTCACAATCTTCCTCTTGAACTTCACAAAGTTCCTCAAACGAACCTTAGGACAAATTCACAGAAATCAATCACCATGAGTCAGAAACTCAACAAACAATACGTACTAGGGTTACACGAAACATTACAAACTCCGAAGTACGACAATCTAACGCGTTAAGACAAGTTTTCGAAAAACGAAATTTCCTCCCCCCTAGGGTAGCTCTCGGCCACTTTTCACAATTAGTTGGGCCGATCTTTCTTCGATAAAACTTGGTTCCTAGGTTATCATTAGCCGTAACTAAGACGATTCTAAGCCCAGAAAAATTTTCAGATCAAAAACTGTGGCAGGGGTATTTTGGTCATTATTTTCAGCTCAGAATTTCAAAATTGGATTTTCGGAAAACAAATTGGATGGGGACGTCAACAACGACGTTTATGACAACTAATCCTACTAGCACTAAGCTAAGTCGTGAATTTTTAACGTAAAGAACGAAACTTTGCCCAGAAATGGGTTTTTCCAACAGAAATGGATCCCGGCGACATTTCGGCGACATTCGGCAAAATGTAATCCGCTAAACAAGCTCAGGAGCATGCAGGGAATAAGTTTAGACACTGAAATCAGCTTATTTGGACAGTTTTACAAAAAGCTCAAAACTTTGAGCACAGAAAGACATAGAGAAAGTCGACAGAAACGACGATCAGAAGAGAGATATGGTATCTATACCTCGAAGTCTTCGATTAGCAACGAACTGTGCGGCAAACGGACAAGAAACGGCGAAAATCAAATCCTCCTCCTCTCCTTGGAAGCTCGTGGGTTTTGGGAAGAAATGGGGTGGGTTTTGAAAATTTTTTCATTTTCCCGCTATTTATAGGTTTTGAAAAATTTGGAAAAATGAAAATTTTGCGATTCCGATTTTTCCTGCGTAATCCTCGGAGAATTCTAAGATAGGTTCTGGCGACAGAATTCCAGAACTCAAAACAGGTTTCTTGGAATTAAATCAAACGATCCAAAGTCGGTGTAAATCGATTTTACCCGAAAAGTTACTTTTTGCAGTTGATGTCGGATGAGAAAACTTTGTTCTGAAGAAAGATTCAAAACATCGAGAGAAATGGGTGTACTCTTGTGGAATCTTCGTTTGAAGCTCCGAATAGAAAAATTCTTCATAGTCCGTTGATTTTAGGGTTTTGAACTATCAGGGTTTCGGTTTCGGCAAACTTTCGAGTATTGGAATTTGGCGTTCGTACATTCCAGGGTTTCGTATCGAAACGCTTGTTTATAGGCGAATAAGAAAAGTTCTAACATTTCTCTGAAGATTTTTGGAATTAATTTCCATCGTGTCTTAAAAATATAAATTAGCTATTTACTAGCGTTCTTGACCTAGTTTAAAGCGAATACTAATCGTGCTATAACTTTTATCAATTTTGATACAATCCTTAGCCTTTTCCTGAACTTTCTCCTTCACAAATTGATTCCATCCGATAAACACTTGTTCAGATTTTCCTTCACGTTACATCAATTTAATCGTGAAAAGGAATTTTATTCGGTTTATTCCAAACTTAAAAACTTGGGTCTCACAAATTCCAACGGTTTCGGCAGGCAACCCAATCGCGCGGAGGATCGAATGAGCAATGCTCATTACAATACTCAGCAATATCTCTCCAAAATGTTTCTCCTTTCTGGTTTCTTCCGACAACACTGCTTGTTCCACAATTAATCCACCCACTAATTAGCACTAGATTTTGTGCAGTGTTCCATGCGGGTGAATGGGCTTTTTTTGCTCTTAGGAGTGATTTCATTGACTTCATTATCAGCTGACCCGCCACCAAGATTGACTTGTGTTGAAAATTCCGGAAATTCCGGTACATCAACACTCGGAAAAATTTCAGGAACCACTGGCATATACCCACTATACTGGGGTGTTTGAGATGAATATCTCACAGATCCATAAGATGGATGAAAGTTTGGAACAAATGATGACTGGTTATAATTTTGTATGTTTTGAGGAGGTTAGTTTGAATATTGATTTGGATCTGGATAATAGTTTGGATTTCGAGTACGTTGGTTGGAGAATTGATGTGGGACTTGATAATAGTTTGGATTTTGAGGACGTTGGTTGGAGAATTGATGTGGGGCTTGATAATTAGTGGGATTTTGAGGACTTTGGTAAGAAATTTGATTTGGATCTTCATAGTTGTTGTGATTTTGGTTGTAAAATGGGTTGTTTGAAGAATTCTGGGTGTTGAAATGGTGATTGTTGGGATCCATTTCAAAACAAATGCTAATAGATAGATAAATAAGATGGTGAGAGAGATAATAAGAGGGTGAAAAACTTGGTTTTTTTCTGTGTCCAAATCAAACGAACCAAGTCTCTATTTATAGAGAAAAACAAATCATGAATTTTCGTATAATTTTTTTTTTCAGAAAATATTTTTTTTGATGAAATAATTGAGTTCAAAAGATAAGGGTAAAAGAAATCCGGAGCCACGAATCAGAAGCTGACATGTGGCAAAGAAAAGAAAGGCTTTCTCTTTCCTGCAGAAGGCGCGTGACCTGCCTTGTCTGTGCGTGTGGTGCACGCGCCAGCGGTGGCCACTGGCCTCGCGCCACGTGGCACACCGCAGGCTGTCAAATTTTGTTGAAAATGTTCAACATTTTTCCTCTCTCTCATCACTCTCAACAAACTTCAACAACCACTAAAACCTATCAACAAAATTCAACAATTTTCAACTCCCAATTCATCTATCCATTGTAAATGGTCTTAGCTGGCGGTACCTTCTTGTACTTCCACCTTAGGCTTAAAAGTTAAAAGTAAATATTGCACTGTAAATTAACTTTAAAGTCCACTATATATTTATTATCCGGATCTATAAGCTTTTTACTTGGCTGGAATATTTCGAGTCAGCTCCACGCGCGCTGATTTAACCATGACGAGGAGTATTTATGATGTCCGCCACTTCAATGTCACTGTTAAATGAAACTTGCTTCATTTAATGCATGGATGTCCTTTGTTTGATTCGATTATAAATGGCATGTTGCAACTTGCAAGCTATAGCACCAGCCCACCATGGTTCAATTCATGAATATGCAGGATTTCAAAATTACTAAATAAATTTACCAATTCCTTTCAGTAAAACAGTTTATCAAAAGAGAATAAAAATCATACTCACTCCGTTTCAAAATATAAATTATTTTAGCATTTCTACTATATTTCAAAATATAAGTTGTTTCGTAAATTCAAAGCATTTTTCTCACTTTCTTTCTTAATATATCATCATTTAATAACTATCTTCAATTTTAACCTATCACAATTCTTACTATACACTTAACGAATAATAACAGTTTCTCTCTTTATTATAACACAACTTTAAATAGGATATAAAATGATGAGTTCTTCGACAATATGCATATATAACATAACAGTTTTCTCTCTTTGAACAGAGGAAATAATTTCTTTTTATATTGATCTTCGAATTATTAATTTGTTCCTAAATCCATTTTTGTAATGGTTTCAACTACCACAAATACATTGTTGTAATGGTTTAAACCGCCACAAATGGAGATCTAAAATCTATAGTTCCCCTATTTTAGGAGATCAAAATAAAAAAAGAAAAAGAAAGGATAACATCAATAATTCACAATTTTAGACCCTAAATTTAATAAGAGTTGAACTACTTAATAGTCTGATCCATGAAAAGCAACCTGTTTTTATAATGATGAAATCTGATTAGTTATTCTGTGACTTCTGTCACATTTTTATTAATTTTATTTATTTATTATTAAGGTATTGTAAAAATGAGCTCTAATAAGTAATGGGGACTAATTTTCTTAAGCATCCAGATCAAAACATTAATTTTGTATGTTTCTTCTAATAAAATTTTCTTAACACAGTTGTCTATCCATTGAACCTCGATTAAATATTTACCAACTGGGTTGTGATTTGTGATATTTTAGTAATTTGTTAATTACATATACATGATCACATCACAACCTATATACTCGATATAGTCGAGATCAAAGCCGAAAATTAGGTCTACATGAGTAATTGACGGGTCATGAAAGTCTAGTTTTAAACATTGATAATTTTCTAAAAGTGAAATTTACGGGTCCAACTAACCATGAAACTAGAAAGCCAAGTTAATGACCACCACTAATCAAATTCACTGTTTCTAGCAGATTACCAGATCATGGTTCTTTTAATTGCCAAAGCCGTACGTGTGTATTTGCCGCGGTTTCGATAAGGTCAAAAATTAGAAGATTCTTCTCAAAGTTGTTATTCTATTGGAGGAAACTTGTAATGTGTACTGAATTAGCAAGCATTAACGAAATGGAATGATAGTGATACAAGTAAAATAATAGTGCAGTATACTAGCTAGAATCAACTTTTGACAGCGGATAGATTGGTAATGCTGCTTATGTTGCGTGTTGATTGTGAAACAACTAGCCAACTAGATATATAAGTGCCCAAGAAAGAAAGAGATAATTAACGGGGACAAGTACTTATATAAACACTGTACATATATTAGGATAACAAATATGTCAACTTTGTCATGATGAGATGCTTCAGATGATGAATGAAAGTTAACCTAGCAGAGCATGAAATATTTGATAATTTTTTGAGAACTGTTTTTCCTATTACGATACATATGTAAGCAGGGCCGGTCCCAACATTTTGAAAGCCCTTGGCAAATAATAAAAATGAACCCCTAATAATTTTAACGTTCGAAATTTCATCAGAATCATTATGTTGATTCGTTTGGCAACTGACCTCTTGCAACTCAAATAACATGTCAAAAGTCAAAAGGTGGGATTCGAACCCGGTATATAAAAGTAATATACACAGTTACTAACCACTAGACCAACTCAAATCATTAATAACATCTTGAACATTAATTATTATAACTAAATTTTATTTTAGGGGAAAGTTTAATGAGATTTTTTTCGGGGCCCCTTCTTTTTGGAGGCCCTGGGCTGTAGGCCTGCTTGCACAGGCCCAGGGCCGGCCCTGTATGTAAGCAATTTCGATAAACTAAGATATCATTAATATAAAAAGTCACTTTTATTCGGTAAAACATATTCATATATGAGTATAAATACTAACTATGAAAGTCACCAACTTAAATAATTCTATACAATTATAATCATATATGCTTGGAAATATGAATTTCACAACTTTTACAATTATACATGCACACATAGGAGCGTATTTAATAGGGTTCAGTCGTGAGCACACTTTAGGTTAGGGTTTTCCAATTTTTTTGATCTTATTGAATCAAGTTTCTCAAGCCTAATTCCAGTAGGGTTTCATCATAAAATCTCATCAAAATTCAGATCCATTGCATGTTATACCATACAAGTCGAATCTAGGCAACATAGTGGAAAAATAGTAACTTTTCACATGTTATCAACAAGGATTCATGGCATCACATAAAAGCATGGCAAAATCAGAAACATTGCATCATATTCATACATAAAGAAAGTCTCTCATCATGCAAATAAATTCTCATAGCATAACCCACCCAAAATTGCATTTTTCCCACATAAAATCATAGATTTCCATCATAAAACTCGCCTAGACTCTACCTGGACCAGATCTGCCCTCACCTCTAGTATTTGGAATGAAAGGAGGATGAAAAGATGATGATTGGATGGAGAAGATGATCCTTTGCTCCTCTGCCCTTGCTCGATATCCTCCCTTTTCCCTTGATCTCTCCCTCTTTCTCTCTCGGCCTCACTCTCTTCTCCTCTCTCTCGCGTTTTCTTTCTCTCTTTCTCTCTACTCTTTCTTTTCTTCTCTTTTCTTTCTCTCTTCTGATGTTCTAAGGAAAATAGAAGGAAGTTTTTCTCTCTAAAATCAGCTTTGTGAAAAAGAAACCAACTCTCCCCTACTCTCTCTTAATGGTCGACGACTATACCCCTATGAGACTTAGGGTTTTGTTTTTCTTTTCCTCATTCTCTAGCCCAAGCCCAAAACATCTAATTAATTTTATTAATTACCAATTAAAAGCAATAAAAAAAAAAAAACATCCCCCATACAGTCTACGTGGCCGGCGACCACAACAATCAACTAGGATTTCAAAATCCTATTTTTCTTCCCTTCACATGCTTAATTGAATTTAATTCAATTATTCAATTTTTATTACATAAAAACTGAATTAAATAAATAAATAATCTCATCCTCTCCTCTCATAACAAAACCCAATCTTTTCCAAATAGATAAAAGATAAATTCAAGACAAACATTCTCTTCTCTTTTCTCTTCACCATATGGCCAAGAACCCTATTCCTTGGCCCTCAAGTAACCTTCATCACATCATATAGTCAATCAAACAAAAGTTCATCATTCACTAAACTTAATACTCATTATTTATTACAAATAATAATAGAAATACTTAACAAAGTCAGGGTCTTACAAGCAACGCCATAGTTAGGTGGATTATAATTTTAAGTTTATATTATGCGTCGGATTAGGGTCGATTTTGTCTGATGCTAAAGATTGAAGATTTGTGTCATTGTCTAAATTGTGACGCGAAAATTTCCATCTCCTGTAACTAATGTAGCTCATTTGAATCCAACTCATTCCTTCTTTTATAGGAATAATTCAAATCACTTCCCTCCAAAGCACATTCAATTTCAATAGGTTGGCCGTTGTAAAGAGAAATGGGTTATTCGATCGAAGTGACCATTGACCTTAGATAAATAGAGTCCACAATACCCAATCTCTGACAATTGATACGAACTGATCACAACCATCCAAAACATCAGAGCAAATTTTACGAATTCCAACCTTTCAGATTTAGGTTGATTTGACTTCTTCAAACTAAAAGGATCAACTTTGATTTTCACCTTTTGTTTTGCATTTGCATGTGTTAGGTAATTTAGTGGTTCTTTAGGGACCTTTTTCATATTTTAGTGTAGTTTTGGGTCTTTTGTTAATTTTCATTAGTTTTGGGTCCACTAGTTTATATTGTGGTTGAACTTATGATATTTTCAAGTGTGCTTTAATGAGTCTTAAGTTCAGGAACTGAAGCAAGTTAAAGAAGCATGGAGGATTGAAGGCTGAAACTGAAGGAAGCTGAAGAGTGTTGTCTATGGAAATTGGCGCTCGAACGCCAATTAATTAGTGCTCGAGCACCAATTGGTCCAGTAGTGTTTCAAGCAATTGGCGCTCCAGTGCCCATAATTAGCGCTCGAGCGCCCAGTGGCGTCTAAAAGCTGTTATAAATACAAAACTGGGTTGTTTTAGTTTTTATCTTTTGTACTTTGTAAGACTTAGAAGGATAAGAGCTTCTTGGTGATTAAGAGAGGGTTTTCAAGCTTGTAATCAAGGTTTTAAGCCTTAGCCATGCTTGGCTAAATATGTTTATGCTTTGGTTTTCTGTAAGACTTTTTATGTTTAAGTTATAATTCCAATCTTTATTTCATATGATCCTGAGTCTATCTTTGAATCCCATTTTCTGAATTTCAATCTAAGCTTGAATGCATGCTTGGTTTATGCTTTTCTACAATGAGGAAGAAAGTTAAGTTGTAGATTAGGGAACTGATTTGAAATTAACCCTTCTATGCTTTCTTCAAGAAATAGGGAAGAGGTTGAGGTTTATTGACCCGGAATTGAAAACTTAAAGCCTCAAACAATTGTTTAAGTACGCAAGGAATTGAGCTTATCCTTTGATTTGAGAGTTTTGCCTATGCGAGGCATCGATAGGTAGTTGTTTAGATTAGAGCATCAAGGAGAAATTTAGACTTCAAATGTTTAGGTTTGGTTTTCTTAAATTGTTTTAGTTAAACAAGAATCCAAAGCATTTTTATTTCTGAATTGTCGTTCTATTTTCCCTTTTGCTACTTCGACATTTAATTGTCACAATAAAATAGATCTTCAATCTGAATTTTACTTGCTTTCGTTCTTCAAACTCAAGGCTTTAACTAAATTTTTCATTCACAATCCCTGTGGTTCGATAATCTAAACCGGGCGAAATCTGTACACTTGCGGATTACCCATCAGAAATCGACAATAAATATATATGATATGCATCGGTTAAACAGATGCAATACCGACACAAAGAGCTAAAGGCAGCTACTTAAACATTGAGCCGAACGAGCCGCCACAACATTGCATCGGTTTTTTTATCGGTACATCCTTTAAAGGCGCGTCTAAGTTCACCGGCCTACTTACTACCGAAGTTCGGATGTGTAGTGGCGACCTAAGAATGACGATGGTATCGGAAAAAGTAACACAAGGATGGGGGGTTTGAATTGTGTTTACTAAAAACTTGAGTTTTCAAACGATTATAAGTTTAGAAAGAGTTTTCTCAATCGTTCGGTGCGGCGGATATAAAAAAAAGTAAGGTAAAAGATGATAGGCACGCAACAATATATCCTGGTTCATCCACAAATGATGGGGCTACGTCCAATCTTTGGTTTAACCAAGATTTCCACTAACAAGTATCAATGACTTCTCCGACAACAAGTATTAGACACAACTTCTCCCACAACAAGTAATAGACAAGACTTCTCTCACAAGTATTCTTCAGGACTTTTCCTAACAAGTATTAGACAAGACTTCTCCCAACTTCAAGTATTCTACATTACTTCTCCTAAGATCTTTTGCAAGATCGTCTGGTTCTATAGGGTTCTCTTCTCACAAGACGGATTGTAGACTTTTACAGCGCAATGAACTACAAAGTGTTTGAATAAGATTTCACTCTTGGATTTACTTTGTGTTATAAATCTAGAGAGAGTTGGATAGATGATTTGACTCTTTGATTTTTCTCTTAGACGATAAGGATTTGACTCTTGAGCTTGTTGAAGAAATTATTCAGATAAAAAGTTCTAGCTTGTTTTCTTGAGTCTCAACATCTTCAAGTGCTCATTTTATACTTCAAGTGCTTCTTGGATATGTTGAGATTCGTTGGAGCGTGTAGAGCATCTTGAGTACTAGCCGATGGATCAAACGCTCTTTTCATCAGGTGCATTTAATGCATTGTACTTCGTTGACAGAGACTTGTTGCTACAATGTGTATCTTTTTCACCGGTTGGTAGCATTTTGTGCTCTGTTCCAGTCCTTGTGTGCGAGAAAGAGGAAACTGATTTTGACAACGTTGTACTTGCTTCCTTGAACAAAGTACTTTGAGAGATATCACGTGATTCATTGTAGTTGCTTTCTCTTCTTGAATGTTAGAGGTTTCAAATTGAATGTGCCGCTCATTCTCTAGACATTTCTCTTCCTTCATGAGTACTTGAGACAGACGATGATGATCTTTAATAACTGCAATGTTCTCAGACGATCCACTAACATTGTCCTTTCTTGCATAGCTTATCCTGACGCTTTAACTCTTCTCATCTTCGTGATCTTCTTCTATGTTCTTGATCAAACAATTTAACATATTAGAATTCCTTTTTCTTAGGTAGTATGTCTTGAAGCTTTGATCATTCTCTTTCTTTTCTTGGTCAGACGATCCACAAATTTGTCATTTCTCAGCTTATGTGGTTTGCTGTGCTGCTTTGACTTTTCTTGTACGTTGACTGGATGGAGCTTTGATTGAAGTCTTGTACGTTGTCATCATATGATGGGGATGTGATTCCTGAAAGATATTTTCTGAAAAATAAATTCACCTTGAATGTTTGAGTATTGTATTTAAGTTCTCTGAAAATGGTTATCATTCAAAACATGATATACAATATATTCAGCGTTTGAACTTAATAGACGATACTTTTGCACGTGAACTTTGTGTTAACTTTTGGCCAATCTGCAAGTGTACAGAAACCTCCGGGTTTTAAAACATCGAACCACAGGGATTGTGAGTGAGAATTGTGGATTTAAGCCTAAATTTTGCAAGTTTGGAAAGCAATGAAATTTTGAAATTGATTTTGGTTGTTGATGACAAAAGGTTTGCAAAAGAGCAATATTGGAAGTGTTTGAAAATAACAATTTATGAAAATGCCTTGGGTTATTGATCATCTAATCCACTCTAGTCTACCTATCCTATGCATGTGCTTTAGCCCTTGTTGCTTTAGCCTATATACTCACTTATTGATTCCTCACATAATTAATTCTCTCAAACTAAAAGTTAAGCCCAATTCCTTGTGTACTTAATCATTCATTTGAGGTTTTTTAGAATACAAACTCAGGTCAACAAAACCCAACCCTTACTCTATTCCTAGTAGCAAGCATAGAAGGATCTATTTCAATTCATGTCCCTAAATCATAACAAACTTCCGTTTTGATTATAATCTAGTCTATAGCAAGTGTGCACTCAAGCTAATCATGCATAATGGAATTGAAATACAAGGTTAAATCAAGAACTTATGCATAGAGATAGGATTTAGAAAACTAGAGTTTCATAGAATCTCATAAACCCACAGCATAAAAGAAAACTAGCCACTCATGGCTAGTGAATCCATACAAGAAATGTAAAGAACCTGAGAAACATAACAAGTTGGAAGCCTCTCACAAGCCCCAAGGTTCTCCTCAGCTTCTAAACTTGATCCAAAATGAGTAAAATGTCTTAGTCTCCCAAAGAAAATGGCCAAAGCCTTATTTAAAGGCAAAATAAACGAGTCTGGGCGCTCAGGCGCCAATTCAGCACGCCTGAACGCCAATTCAAGCTGAAAATATGGCCTCTGGAAGGCAATTGGCGCCTAGGCGCCAATTAAGCATGCCTAGGCGCCAATTCCAAAATCCTGGAAAATAGCAATTGGCGCCTAGGCACCAATGGAGCACGCCTAGGCGCTCCAAGCTCGCTGAAGGAGAATGCATGAAACACTATATGAGACTCAACAAAAAGACTCAAAACCAACAAAGAAATGACCCTAAAAACACTACTAAAATAGGGTTATCATCAACCTTCGCCGACAAAAATTTGTAAGTATACAATTTCATAGCATGGTGCCTGAGGCCTAGCATCGACTTTGATTAGCTTCAATTCGACACCCTACTCGAAGAAACACACTTTATTGTTAGCGTCAACCTAGCCAACTCTATTGGTTTCTCCGGCGCACCCCCATAATCAGTCATCTCGTTTAGTCTCTTTCTTATCTCTCAAACCCCACTTCTAACTTTTATGCTTTCTTCCTCCATCGCTCAACCCTCTTCTAGTGACCCTTATCAACTACATCTCCACCCCTATATTGCCCTCACTCTGTTCCCTCACACTCACCCACGCCTCCCTCTTCAGCCACCACCCGTGATGCCCCATCAAATCCGTGTCACCAATTGATCGTCTTCGCTCTCTGCTACCACAAACATCTTCCTCCGCTCTCTGTTACCACATACATCTTCCTGTTCCCCCACATTTCCACCCTCACACTCACAAACCCCCACCTCTGTCACTGTTTTCGCATTTAGCCACCATGTATATTTCGTCTTATCCATCCACTGCTACTATCACTCACGATATCGCTTCCACCGATCCTCAACGTGGCCTTGGCCTCCACCACTGCTGTCTTTTCAATTTTCATATGGTCATTGCCATTGTCGCCATTGCTACGATAGTTGTCGGTGTCGTTCCTCCTCTACGAAGACTGCTAACACCACCATATATTATGGTGACATATAGTTATTTCCACGGTGTCTTCCCAACTATCATTTCTTACTCGACCTCCACCGTCATCGTCTCCTCCATTGTCCTCTGGCCGCTGCCAAAGTACCTACTACTACCGGCAATGTTGTTGATGACTTCAAAATGTGCAATAACAACATGTGCCAAGTGATTTGGTTGAAAATTGCAGCTTCGGGTTAGGTTATGTTAGACACTTGTCTTTATAATATTATCTTGTAATATATTAGTATTAGAATATGTGATATATGTTGAGTTGTTATAGATTGAGCTAAATATTCTAAATATTAAGATGATAATGTATGATGTTGATTGTAATATAATTATGAGTTGTAAATAACATGAAATAATAGTATCTCATATTGTGAAATAGATAAAATATTAAAAACTTGTCAAAATACTCAAAGTGTATGTCGATAGGAATAAACTCCTCGCAATGAGCCAGCAACATTAGCACGAAATACAACATTTGGGAATCACATAGTGGTGAAGGTATGAAAAACGACTAGAAGGGGGGGGGGTTGAATAGAGTTTTGAATATAAAAACTTTCCCCTTAAGATTTAAAGTAAATATTTTCGGTTTCTCTACGATAGATGGTGCAGCGGATAAAGATAGAGAGAAGAGAGAAGCACACAAGTATTTTATCCTGGTTCACTTGATAAATCCCTCAAGCTAATCCAGTCCACCCGTTAAGGTGATTTCTTCCTTCTTAGAATGAAGGCAATCCACTAATCAGATAATTGTTACAACTGCACTTGAAACCTACAAGTGACTAACAATACACTGACTTAGCTATCACTAAGATTCACTCTCTTAGTCTTCTCTAGGATCCGATCAACCTTGATCTCCTAAAGGAATCACCACTAAGATTCACTCTCTTAGTCTTCTTAAGGATACTGACCTACCCGGTCCCTTAAGGAAAATCAAACAACTGTTTGAGGTTGGTGTTTACAAAGGTTTGCTTCTAAATAAGCTGAGTGTAAACCAAATAAGAATAGATGAAGAAAGTAGAGGCTTGAATCTTTTCTTGTATTGCAGCTCTTGATTTCTCTCTTCTTGGTCTTTCTTCTTTTCTTCAGCCTTTTATAGTCCAAGGTGCAAAGGATATTTATGTTGAGAGAATATGACCGTTGGAGGGCATTTCTGGAACTTCCAGAACCTGCTGTGGCTGAACCTTGGTAGGTAGGCTTTTCAGAATAGTACACTGCTCTTGTACTTCTCGATAGAGACATTTGCCTTTAACCATTGACTTCTGATCAGAGTTATGCTTCGTGTTGGAACTTGTGAAGCTTGGTGATCAGAGTCAGAGGGATGCTTGGATCCTCTGACCTTCGTAACTTCTGCTTCTGGACCTTCAGAGCTTCTGAACCTTCAGAGCCTCTGGTCCCTCAGAGCTTCTGGTCTTCAGATCTTCTGATCCTCAGATCTTCTGATCCTCTGATCCTCTGATCCTCAGATCCTCTGATCTTCAGATCCTCTGATCTTCAGATCCTCTGATCTTCAGATCTTCTGATCTTCAGAACTTCTGACGAATATATCTTCTGGTGTCAGAATCAGAACCTGTTTGTCAAAACACTCAAGACAAACATTAGAGTATCATAGTTGTTCATCCATAAATAAATACTTGTTATCATCAAAACATAGAGTTGTACCACATGACCAAATCTTGATCTTACAATCTCCCCCTTTTTGATGATGACAAAACCATGTATTTTGATGAACAACTCTAAACAAATAAACTGAATACACTCAGAGTATAAGGTATCAGAGTTAAAACTTATCCTGATGTGTATAGTTTATCTTGCTCCTTCTGAATCCAAGGCTCGTGCTTGATTCTGAGCTAAGCTCCCCCTGAATCTAATACTTAATATCAATGTTAGTAATATCTAGATTCTGAGCTAAATAAAATAGGAGTTGTCAAGATACTATAAGTTCTCCCCCTTTTTGTCATAAGCAAAAAGAATGAAGGTGGGAAAAAAATAGTAAGAGCATAAGACGAAATACTCCCCCTCAGAAGGAATACCAAGGGATACTTGGCTGCTGATTAGTATATCTTCTTATGAGAGCAGAAGTGTCAAAGTCCAGAGGTTCTGGTGACATCTCCATTCTGAAAAAAATTCCATCTTCAGATGCTTCAGAATGAGAAGCTATGAAACTACTCTTCTTCTGATGACGCAAGTCAGAAGTTGTAGTAGCATCTTCTGATGTTGTTGCTTCTGGTTCGACAAGTTCTGAGTCTTTGTTTCTATCTGAAACAGTCATGCTCATCTCTACAAGCTTTTTCAGCTAGCTTTGACTTGACCAAATCTTACTCTACTGATGCCTCCAAGATCAACTTCACCTTCAGGTTCAAGTTTTGGATCTTGGGACATATGCCTTTCTCTCGTCATGTGTTGCTTGCATCCACTGTCCAGGTTCCATGGTTGGAGTTTCGATGGACCTATTGAAGATATCTGCAACATATATAATCTTATCCCTAGGTACCCACTTTCTGGGTCCTTTCTTGTTAGTTAGCCCAGAAGTTCTGACAACTTTGGGTCTTTCAACAGGATAATATACAGGAATTTTTGCAAGATATTTAGACATGGAGAAAGATCCCTTTATAAGAGGAGGTTTAGCAGCTTCAGCAGGTACAGGGTCAGGCAATATGGTACCAGAGGGAACAAAGCATTCATACAAAGATTTAGCTTTAGGCACAGAGGGCTCATTTCTAATTGGTTTAGAATACCCAATGCCACGCATTCCATTTCTGCTCACGCCATAGATCAATGAAGCCATCAAGCTTCTATCTACGCTTTTAGCCAGGAATCTTTGAAAAGATTTTTCATACTTAGATTCATGCTTACTATCAGAGGCATCGCAGGCAATAACTTCTTCTAACTTAGCAATTTGATTCTTAAGCACAGAGTTAGAATTAACTAAAGCATGATTTTCATTTTTCAAATCAGAAATAATTTTCTCATGTTCAGAAGGAGTTTTAGAAACAGCAGATAAGTTCTTTTTCAGCTTCTTATGCTTAGACAACAAAGAGTTATACTTATCCATGATATCAGACAAAGCATGTTTCAGTTCAGAGGTTGAGAAAGAAGCGAATACCTCATTTTCATCGTCTGAGGTAGGATCTCCTTCTGATGCTGAGTCAGAGTCAACAGCTTCCTTTGACTCTGCTCCTTTGTCTTTGACAATGGCCATGAGTCCTTGGACTTCACCATCAGAGTCAACATCCTCTGACTCTGATTCATCAAAAGTCACCATCAGACTCTTCTTGGTCTTGAAGTGCTTCTTTGGTCTTTTGTCCTTTGATGAACCTTTGTATTTGCTCTGCCTGTGCTTCCAGATGCAGTTGAGCTTTCTGGATATCAGAGTCAGCTCATCTTCATCAGAATCTTCTGATGCTTCTTCAGATTCTTCTGCTGCTGCTTGGAGAGCCTTAGCCTTTTCAGATTTGGATTTCAAGGCTATAGACTTCTTCTTCTGATCCTGATGTTCAGCACGCTTTAGTTCATGACACTTCAGTATGCTTATGAGTTCTTCCAAACTCATCTGCTCAACATCTCTAGTTAGCTCCAAGGAAGTTATCAAAGGCATCCAGCTTTCCGGAAGACCTCTAAGGATCCTCATGACATGATCTTTTGTAGTGTAGCTTTTGTTGAGAGGTCTTATTCCAGCTACGAGCAACTGAAATCTGGAAAACATATCCTCAATGGATTCGTCAGGTTCCATTTGGAAGGATTCATACTGCTTGATCAGAGACAACGCCTTTGTCTCTTTCACCTTTTTGTTTCCTTCATGTGTCATCTTTAAGGAATCAAGGATACACTTAGCGGAATCACGATCAGTAATTTTCACATATTCTTCATATGAAATGGCACTTTGCAGAATAGCTCTTGATCGGTGATGATCTCTGAACTCCTTCTTTTGATCTTCACTCATCTTCTCCCTTGGGATTTTTACACCATGTTCATCAACAGGAGGGGTGTAGCCATAAACAACAAAATCCCAGAGATCAGGATCAAAGCCAAGAAAGAAGCTTTTGATTCTGTCTTTCCAGAAATCAAATCTCTGACCATCAAAGATAGGTGGTCTTGCACTGTATTGATATTTGCTTGTAGTAGTGGTGGAATCCATGAGTTTTTCACACTGGCCCGGATCTACTGAACACTGTTAAGTGTGGTAATCAGAACTTGCGCTCTGATACCAATTGAAGGTATGAAAAACGACTAGAAGGGGGGGGGGGTTGAATAGAGTTTTGAATATAAAAACTTTCCCCTTAAGATTTAAAGTAAATCTTTTCGGTTTCTCTACGATAGATGGTGCAGCGGATAAAGATAGAGAGAAGAGAGAAGCACACAAGTATTTTATCCTGGTTCACTTGATAAATCCCTCAAGCTAATCCAGTCCACCCGTTAAGGTGATTTCTTCCTTCTTAGAATGAAGGCAATCCACTAATCAGATAATTGTTACAACTGCACTTGAAACCTACAAGTGACTAACAATACACTGACTTAGCTATCACTAAGATTCACTCTCTTAGTCTTCTCTAGGATCCGATCAACCTTGATCTCCTAAAGGAATCACCACTAAGATTCACTCTCTTAGTCTTCTTAAGGATACTGACCTACCCGGTCCCTTAAGGAAAATCAAACAACTGTTTGAGGTTGGTGTTTACAAAGGTTTGCTTCTAAATAAGCTGAGTGTAAACTAAATAAGAATAGATGAAGAAAGTAGAGGCTTGAATCTTTTCTTGTATTGCAGCTCTTGATTTCTCTCTTCTTGGTCTTTCTTCTTTTCTTCAGCCTTTTATAGTCCAAGGTGCAAAGGATATTTCTGTTGAGAGAATATGACCGTTGGAGGGCATTTCTGGAACTTCCAGAACCTGCTGTGGCTGAACCTTGGTAGGTAGGCTTTTCAGAATAGTACACTGCTCTTGTACTTCTCGATAGAGACATTTGCCTTTAACCATTGACTTCTGATCAGAGTTATGCTTCGTGTTGGAACTTGTGAAGCTTGGTGATCAGAGTCAGAGGGATGCTTGGATCCTCTGACCTTCGTAACTTCTGCTTCTGGACCTTCAGAGCTTCTGAACCTTCAGAGCCTCTGGTCCCTCAGAGCTTCTGGTCTTCAGATCTTCTGATCCTCAGATCTTCTGATCCTCTGATCCTCTGATCCTCAGATCCTCTGATCTTCAGATCCTCTGATCTTCAGATCCTCTGATCTTCAGATCCTCTGATCTTCAGATCTTCTGATCTTCAGAACTTCTGACGAATATATCTTCTGGTGTCAGAATCAGAACCTGTTTGTCAAAACACTCAAGACAAACATTAGAGTATCATAGTTGTTCATCCACAAATAAATACTTGTTATCATCAAAACATAGAGTTGTACCACATGACCAAATCTTGATCTTACAAGTGGTTGTCAAGACTTATTTTTCAAGTTAATGCCTTTGAGAGGAGTACGAGAAGTATATTCTTATTAATATATGTTTAGAGAATTTTGAAAAGTTTATGATATCTTATCTATTTCCATATACAAAGCTTTGGTATTTCATTTTTTTTACAATTTTTCTCTCGTTAGCGTCAGCCTCGACTAATGTTTCAGGTTTAGAGTTGATCTATACGATCGAAGCTTATTGGGCGTTGTTTAGCCTCGGCCAGAGTCTTCAGCGTGTTGGGTCGGCCTAGACTCAGCCTCACTGGTTCTAAAACTTTGTGTCGGCTCTTGCACAATTCTACGGTTTTGTTCAACTGTAAGACCCTAACCTTGCTTATGTATTGCTTAAGTGATTTATTGAATAAAAGTGAAATTTCTAGTGAAGTTTGATTGATTTGCTAAACTGTCCGTGACCTTGTGTGAATTTTTGGGAGGTCTTAAAGACCCAATCTTGAAAAGCTTCCTTCTTGAGAGTTGTAGCTCTCTGAGTTAGCTAAATTCTCTCGTTGGTTTCAGGTCATTCCGACCTCTGTATCCAGAGATAGCCTTGTTTTAGTGACAGAAGGTCAGGCTGTTTTGTACTAGCAATTTTGTTAGAGGAAAATTCTTAAGTCCGAATTTGTTTCTTTAAAAATCAAGAGAAGGAGTTTGCCTTGATTTGATTGAGCCTCTTAATCAGTAGCTAGGAGAGTATTTAGTTGGACTTGGGCCAAGTCATGAAGGGAGAAGAAAAAAAAACAAAGAAAACATAGCCCATGATGCATGCTAGTCGAATCCCTTGAGGAAGGAAGGAGGGAAGACTTGGTTGACCATTTAGCAAGAGTTTAGAGAAGATAATTAGGGTTTAAGGCTCTTGAACAAAAGCGGATCAGTTTTGAGACAAGGATTAATAGGAAATTAAGTGCCATTAATGCCTTGTTCCCATTCAAAAATTGTGAATTGTGCATGCCCTTGGTTGTGCATGTTGTGGCCGTGTATAGAGGGGCAAAAGGGGGAACTTTGCTTCAGTTTTTGAGAGAACTATAAGGCTGAATGGAAACCTAATCAAACACTCTTGTTTTTCCCACACAATTCAGAAGTGAAAAAGAAAGAAAAGAAGAGAGAAAGGGAGAGGGAGAGTGGCGGCTAGAGAGGAAGAAAGGAGAAGAGCAAGAGTGGAAGCAAGTGTGATCAAGAGGGAGAGGAGGAGACCAGACCAAGGTTGAAGGTGCAGCAGCGAGTAGCCCTTTCCACTCATCTTTTTCCAGAACCAAACCTTCATCTTTCTCAAACCCAACACCAAAGGTAAGGGGTAGATCTAGTGGGTAGAGTCTAGGTTTTATGTGATGATGGATTCCTTAGTTAGCATGACTATAATCTGATCTTATTTGGGTGTATGATGCACGTTTGGATGAGGGTATAATGCATGTTTAAGGGTTTGAAATTCGCAGCCTAAAATTTGATACAAGTTGATACCATGCTACTTGTCATAGTTGCCAATTTGGACTAGTTTTGCCATGTTAATGTTTAGAACGAATTCTGTACTGAAATTGTATGCTTAGGGCTGAGAATGATGATCCTTAGGATGATGTTTTGCTGCTGTTCAATGGCCTAGAGGATGGTCAAATGTTTTTCAAAAAAAAAGGGAAAGAACCCTAGAGCAAATGGTGCTCTCGGCTAGGCCAAAACCTTGGGTTTTGGTGGATTTTTCTTTAGCTTTTCAATGTATTAATTATTGCTGATTATTTCTGGAATTTATACCATATTTGTGGAGCTTGTGTGATGCCATGATCAGTAGGTTAACGGTTGCCAAATGACCCTAGGTTTTATGTATGAAAATCATGATTTTATGCTAAATTTGCCTAGATTATCACATGATTTTAAGAAGCAATTTGTAACATGATCTTTGCTGGATTTTTGGAGAGTATATGTTTATGTTTGTTGGCTGGACATTGACTTGTGAAGTTGAGATGGAAGGAAGGAAGTGTTTTAGAAAACCTTGGACCCTTTGGGGTTCGGCTAAGCCATTTTTGTGGTTGTTGGCAAGTTTTATTCTTTCCGACTCATGCACAAGTTTATGTGATAGCTTGATTGGTGGAGTTGCCATGATCTAAGTATTGATATGCATGAGAACATGTTAAGTGCCTTGGAATGACTTATATGTTGCCTATCTTGATTACTACAAAAAGGTCGCTCACCTAGTTGTAATTCCTTTTGGTGTTGTGCTTATTTACTGTCATTTAAGTTATATAAGTTTTGTGAAAATGTTAAGACTCTAGGTTGACTCAATAGATCCTTTAACAAAGAGAAATGAGAACTTAATCGCTTGCAAGTAAAATGTGAATAATTGGACATAGGTCTAGCGAAGACTATGGGCCATGGGAACGATGGTATCGTTAGAGACAAACGGTTACTTGCACGCGAGGGTGTTTTGTGGGTTGTACGGTGAGTCCCCACGTGATTGGCTGACTGCGGTCGTCTTGTGATTCTGTGGACGGACGGTGAGTCTGGCGGACGGTGGGTCCCCCCCACATGAATGAGGGTTGTACGGTGAGTCCCCTCCGAGAATTGTTCATCTGCGGATGATCGTGATTATGGCCATTGGTGTTGAGGTGGTTGTGTGAATGGTAAGGTCGTTAGCCTAACTGAATTTAGGTGACTAACTGAGATATAATATAAAGTTTATGCTTATTGTACCTTGTTATTTATGAGTATTACTTGGATACGTGGATGTTATTTGAGAACATGAGATCTGACCCTGTTGTTTGTTTATGTGTTATTCTGGGGGGGCCCAGATGATGAAGACCAAGAGTACAGTGGTCTCATGGACGATAGACTTACCTAACCAGCATAACGACAATGCTTGGCAGTCCGACTCTGCCAAGGCACGTCGCATCTACGTCGGCAGTGCTACGATCCCGGGACATGACCGGCATGGGAACGTCGTCGAGACTCAGAGCATGGAGTGGGGCAAGGTCAAGATGCCCTTCGTACCTTGTCGCTTCTTACATCCAGGAGACGAGGGCTCGTGCTCGAACTTTCCACAGAGGATTGCTGGTGGGGAGGTTTCTTCACGGGCGCTCGGGGCACCCGATTGGTGGGCACGCCTTGGTGACTTTCCAGTTCCGCCTCTCGAGTCCCTTCCAGTCCCTGCTGAGCCTATGGAGGACTTTACTCCACGGTATGTTGCAGCAGCTGATCCACCTAGCGATGCCGAGACGGAGGGGCGTGGAGATGCACCGGAGGTCAGGGCTCCTATGAAGAAGCGCCAGAGACAGTGCGGTTGGCTCGACGAGTGACTGATATTGCCATGCTGGGGGTTGAGTGTTCGTGGTGTTGAATTATCTTTATCAGTTTTGTTTTCCGGTTTTTGATGTATTGTTGACATAGGGCTTTAGCCCAAGGATTCATTTATGTATTTGATTATGGTTCCGTTTCTTTATGAGTTATTTTATTTAGAAAAACATGTCTTATTTATTCCGCAGATTTTTATCGTAAAGTTTTCAAGAGCTTCGTAATAATTGAACTTTTGTCATTAAGTCAAGATTGATAATTGAACGGCGAAAATTCTTTACGAAAATGGTGATGTTTGGTTACTGTGTGACACTCGAGAAATCAGGGTGTTGCATCAACCCTTTTAATGTCTGCCTCATGGCCGACGCTAAACTCGACCTAGTGTCATTTTTTGGCTTTTTAGCATTGGTTTTTGTCGACTCTATTTAGCATTTTTTATGCACAGTATAATGAATTACAGATCGTAGGTACACTCATTTTTTCTATCTAATTTGTATTTTCTCTTTGCTCCAATGACTTAAAGGTCAAAGTATCTTGTAGGGAACTCAGGTGTGGATGCTCTTACAATGGTAAAGGATAAGAAACTCAATTCAAACTCACTGACACTGGCGATACATGCATAAACCACTAAATTGTTGTGATCACTCTTAGATACTCAATTTTTGACACACACAAGTGAGGAGTTGGAAAAAAACCTTACTTTTTTCTTTTTTCTGTATCGTCTTCTAAGAGAACTGGTTGTCCAATGTAGTAAATATCATGGTGGCGTGTTGTTAAGCTAAAATCATTAACACCACGATTCTCGACGGCGGTTGCTCGACAGAAAGGATTATGGTAAAACTGGTGGCTCAGCACGTGGCGTCCCCCAAGGGCAAGTTAGTGAAGGCCACATCTCGATAAACTTCGATAAACTTAACGGAAGAGGCAGTTACTGAGTGATGGGCAATTACGAGCACGTGCGTGTACCCACGATGCCACGAATGGCAACGGTTACCCACGACCCAAGACCACCCACATGGCAATTAAAATCACGTGCTCAGAATCTCCGGTTGAACGTGGGGTAAGACGCCAAAATTCAAACCCACTAAGCCCACACGCATTGAAGAAAAACCGCCAAGAACGTGGAGAAAAGGAGAACACTATAAATAGAAGAAGCAGCGTCAGGAAAGGGGTTCCCAACTCAAACTCTGAAAAACTCACCAAAAAGCTCCAATGTCCGCATCAATGAGACTCAAGGAGCAAGACGTGATGATGGAGGAGTACGTTGCAGAACCAACATTTTAGTTTTCTTGCATTAAGCTTGTCAATTTCCAGTTCCTCTGTGCAGTTACTTGTCGAATTCTACGTCTCTCGTAGTTTTCATGCTATTTTGATTTATTCGACTTCCTTGTAATTGATCCGTGTTTAATGAAATCTAGTGTTTCCTGATTTGCTTGTCGTCGTCGAAAAACACCTAACCACACACAACACTTTGGCAAAGCGTTTTCTCAAAAGGGCCCTGAATTTAAACTTCCTTTAGTCGAACTAAGAGGATATTTGTTTACCAAAAATCAGTGTAAACAAATTGGCACGCCCAGTGGGACCGTTTTTGTGAAAACTAAGTTTTACAGAAGCGTTTTGTGTGTTTGGTTTATTGCATGCTATTATTTGGTATTTGTTACTTGCCTTGATTGTGATTTACGTTTTATACGCAGCTGAGAAGTGGTAAGACTGTAAGTATGGCAAGCAATCGAGGAAGAACCTCCCCCCAAGGGTCTAACGTGGGCAATCAGAGCAGCCCCGGGGGAAGTAGCGGTAATAATAATGAAGAAGTGTCTACTGGGATGGGGCCTGGCACCACCATGCCAACCCAGGACGTGGCAATGTCTGCAGTTGCAGAAATGCCTGTATCTACATCAGTGCAGGCACAACTTGTTCCAACGGTTACAAGAGGAGACATGCCTTATGGTATGTGTATATGTTTGTGATGCAAGGCATACAAGGCACGTATTCGACGTTCCCTGAGAATGTTTCCCCATTCAGCATACCCCCTTTGGGGCAAATGGAACAATGCTGAACTTAGGAAGTCAAGTTAGTCCTCCTGGCCCTATTCCTGGATCTAGTTCAAAATTTTACCTGTCTACAGGTATGAACACTAGTTCACTTCGAGCCATTAGGCAACAAGTCGATGATAGTAACCATGAAATGGTTAACATGCTATCTCGTCAAATAGGCGAAATAATTAACCCTGTGCTCCAAAACAATCATGCCAATTATCAGCATTTGGCACGTCAGATGGATCGCTTGGCTACGGCCCTTGGAGCACCAGTCGAGATTCAACCGGCACCAGGGGATAACCAAATCCCATTGCCTAACCATGTCCCTGCTCCTGTGCGCTATCAAGCGCCACAAAACCAAGATTTGGGGGCAAACCCTTTGTTTAGGGGGAACGAGGCAGCGCAACCACCATTGCAAAATGTGTATATGGTGAACAGGGAAGAACATGCTGATGGTGTGCTAGAAAGAATTCGACACCAAAACGCTGGGGGGCAACAAAATGTTGCTGCTGTAGTGGAACAATTGTTGAACCAACATGGCTTCAACGTGGGTTTCGCGAATAGACCCCATTTTGTGTCGGCCTTTACAGAAGAGGTTCTCGAATCCGAACTTCCTCGAGGCTGGAAGGTCCCCAAATTCACTAAGTTCTCTGGGGATTCAGGAGAATCTACTGTGGAACACATAGCCAGGTACCAGATCGAAGTAGGGGATTTAGCCATCAATGAAAATTTAAAAATGAAGTACTTCCCGAGTTCTTTAACTAAGAACGCGTTTACCTGGTTCACCACCCTCGCCCCGAGGTCAGTTCACACATGGGCCCAATTGGAAAGAATTTTCCATGAGCAATTCTTTAGGGACGAGTGCAAAGTGAGTTTGAAAGATTTGGCTAGTGTTAAAAGAAAGCCAGCAGAGTCCATTGATGATTATCTAAACAGGTTTAGGATGCTTAAATCTCGATGTTTCACTCATGTCCCTGAACACGAGCTAGTTGTCTTAGCCGCTGGTGGTCTAGAATATTCTATTAGAAAGAAAATCGATACTCAATATATTCGGGATATGTCTCTGCTCGCAGACAGAGTAAGGCACATCGAATTACTAAAGGCTGAAAAGTCTGAAGAAAGGGCCAAAACTACTAAGTGGCCAAAGAAGGAAAAAGTAGCGTACATAGACGCCGACCCAGTGTGTCAAAGTCCATGCGTTTATCGAGAAGTCCCTACAGATGTCGACATAAATGATGTCAATCTGGCTGAACTCCAGCCAGGCGATCCTTATGTTTGTAAAGCATTGAAACCACATGAAAACAAACTTGGGGAAGAAAACCCCAAAAACACGATCCCTGCTGTGAAAACTTATACTTTTGATGTGACCAAATGTGATGCAATTTATGATATACTTGTGTCTGATGGTTTACTTGTGGTCCCTAAAGACCAAAAGCTTCCTTCTCCTGAACAAAGGAAAGGGAAGAAATATTGCAAATATCACAACTTTTTTGGTCATTGGACCTCACAGTGTGTTCGTTTCAGGGATCTTGTGCAGGGGGCATTGGATTCAGGAAGACTCAAGTATGATGAAAAAGCTAAAGGCCAAATGAAGATTGACTCTGATCCGTTGCAGGTAGCTGAGGCCAACTATGTGGAACCTTTCTACATTGGCATGGTCGATATTTTTGAAAAGCTAGATCTGAGCCTGACACTTGGGGAGGCAAAGGAGGAAAACATGGCTGTCGACGAACCAGAGGTCGAGAAGGAGGTGAGCTTAGAGGAGGTTTACCCCAAGGCCGGAGAAACTCTTGTTGAGTTTTTGTCCCGGAGCAAGGATGGCGAGAAAGAAGTCATGCTGTGCCCTCGATGCAGCGCCGTCTTCGACAAGTCTGCAGCCAAAGCCTACCAAGATTCTGAAATGAAAAGACATTATCAGAACAAGGTGCCTGTATCTAGGAGGCTGAAATATCCCCACGAGGAGTGGGTTGAGAGAGGCCAGGAACTCGATGGCCATAAAGACCAGAAGCCGAGAAGTAAAGACAAGACTTACGTCCCTGATGCTGGGTTACCAAAAAACCAATGGTTCAGGCCAGCGCCTCCAAGGCCAAAACAACACCAAAAGTGGCAGAAAATCGACTTGGGCCAGGGATCCTCTTACATCAACAATTCTCGTGTGTCGCGAAGCTATTCCTATGGCTCTGGGAATTACTATGCTCCTAAACAAATAACCAGAACTCAGTTTAGACGTTTCCTGAGGAAAAGGAAAGCGGAAAGGGAAAGAGGCGGCAAATTCCGTTCACTGTGGGACATAAAGCCAGAAGACAACCCTCGCAATGAACCTAGTGTGACGTCGATTATTAATCAGCTAGACCACGCCATTAAGCAGGGAACAACGGTGCCACCAAACCCGGCCAAGGAAAAGGGGAAAGATGCTGTTGAACATGAGGATGAAGACATGCTCGAAGATTTCGATGACAGTGATGGCGAAGACCTCAACATCATCTGCATAGTGTCTATCTTACCCGCTGCATTCGACAGAATCTCAGAGGTTACAGAAAGCGAAGAAGATTACTATGTCGAGGAAGAACCAGATGATAAACCTTTGTGTTATTATGTGATGCAGGGAGGATTCGTCGAGGATGAGAGAGCTATTTTCCAGAGGCCAACCGAGCAGATGAAAAGCCATTTGAAACCACTATTCGTTTGGGCTAAAGTCGAGGAGAAAGGAGTCAATAAAGTCCTTGTCGACGGAGGAGCTGCAATCAACATGATGCCTGGGTTTATGCTTAAAAAGTTGGGTAAAACTGAAGCAGACCTAATCCCACATGATATGGTACTTTCTGACTATGAAGGAAAGACAGGTTCTTCCCTGGGGGCAATCATGCTGGATATAACCGTAGGAACGGTGGCCCGCTCTACATTGTTCATTGTGGTTCCTTCAAAGGCCAATTACAATTTGCTGCTAGGGAGAGAATGGATTCATGGCGTGGGAGCAGTACCCTCGACTTTACACCAACGTATATCCATTTGGAAATCAGATGGGGTTGTCGAAAATGTACAGGCAGATCAAAGTTACTATTTAGCAGAGACAGGTTACGTTGGCAAGAAGAATTTCGAGAAAAGCTTAGCCACAATTGCTCCTTTGGACACTGTGGCCAATCAATATTTCAATCCATACTCAGAGTATTCAGTGACATTGGATCCCATTCGGGGGCTAAACCTCAATGAAGCATGTAAACCTGATGCCATGAGCGGATGGCACAGCGATGAAGAAAAGGATGCCACTACTGAGTGGCAAAATAGTGGTAAAGATGATTAATGCGAGCATAGCTCGAATTTCGGCTTACGCAGCCGAAAACAAAATAAGAACGGCCTTAGAGGCCGAGAGAATGGCCAAAGAAATGGCTTTTGATGAAGCTAATATCTCAATTCTGCCTGTCGAAATGACACCCCAGGAGGAGGCAACAACAAATAAGGATAACACGTGTTTGAAAGGAGACGAGCAGAGTGTCGAAGAAGTCGACGATCTCCGCAATTTGAGGCTGGATTGCATCTATGACGATAGCCCATTGGGTTTCGAGAAGCCAGCGGTCGACATTTCCAAGAAAATGGAAGCACAGGACCCGTTGGAAGAAGTGGACTTGGGTGATGGCTTAGAGAAGAAGCCGACGTACATCAGTGCTCTTATTGACCCTGAGTTAAAGGATAGGATGGGGAAACTACTCAGAGAATTCAAAGACTATTTCGCTTGGGATTATGATGAGATGCCAGGACTTAGTCGAGAACTGGTGGAATTGCAGTTACCCATCAAAAAAGATAAGAAACCAGTCAAGCAATTACCCAGGAGGTTCCATCCAGATGTGTTAGTAAAAATCAAGGAAGAAATCGAAAGGCTCCTCAGGTGCAAGTTTATCAGAACAGCTCGATATGTGGATTGGTTAGCCAACGTGGTCCTAGTGATAAAAAAGAATGGAAAGATGAGTGTTTGCATTGACTTTCGAGATCTTAACGCTGCCACTCCAAAAGACGAGTATCACATGCCCATTGCTGAGATGATGGTGGATTCAGCTGCGGGTCACGAATATCTAAGCTTGCTGGATGGTTATTCAGGCTACAACCAGATCTTCATAGCAGAAGAGGATGTGTCGAAAACAACTTTTCGATGTCCTGGTGCCTTAGGGACATATGAGTGGGTGGTCATGCCATTTGAGTTAAAAAACGCTGGCGCGACCTACCAAAGGGTAATGAATACCATCTTCCATGATTTTATTGAAACTTTCATGCAGGTTTACATTGACGATATTGTGGTGAAATCCCCATCAAGGGATGACCATTTATTGCATCTAAGGAAATCCTTTGAGAGGATGAGAAAATATGGCTTAAAGATGAACCCCCTTAAATGTGCCTTTGGTGTTATTGCAGGTGACTTTTTAGGGTTTGTGGTACATAAAAAGGGCATCGAGATCAACAAAAACAAAGCCAAAGCCATTCTCGACACAAGTCCACCAACTAGCAAGAGACAACTACAATCATTATTGGGAAAGATTAACTTCCTAAGGAGATTCATTGCCAACCTCAGCGAGAAGACCAAATCATTTTCCCCACTTCTTCGACTTAAGAAAGAAGATGTGTTCTGCTGGGAAGCAGAACATCAAAAAGCATTTGATGAACTCAAAAAATACTTGTCCAACCCACCTGTGATGGCACCACCCATAGGAGGAAGGCCAATGAAGCTGTATATCTCTGCCACAGATGAAACCATTGGAAGTATGTTAGCTCAAGAAGATGAAGATGGCAAAGAAAGAGCCACATTTTACTTAAGTAGGGTGTTGAATGATGCAGAAACTCGATACACCATGATCGAGAAACTGTGCTTATGCTTGTACTTCTCTTGTGTAAAGCTGAAATATTATATAAAGCTAATCGATGTAATGGTTTTGTCTCATTATGATATAATAAAGCACATGTTATCCAAACCTATCTTGCACAGTCGAATTGGTAAATGGGCTTTGGCCCTAACCGAATATTCACTAACTTATGCTCCATTAAAAGTAGTCAAGGGGCAGGCAGTTGCTGATTTCTTGGCAGATCATACTTTGCCTAAAGAAATCGTAACTTACGTGAGCATCCAACCGTGGAACCTATTCTTCGACGGTTCCAGCCATAAAAATGGAACCGGAATCGGGATGTTCATAGTGTCCCCAGGGGGCATCCCCACAAAATTCAAATTTTGAATTAAGAGTAATTGCTCGAACAATGAGGCTGAGTATGAGGCGCTAATATCAGGCCTCGAGATCTTGATAGCCTTTGGGGCAAAGAACGTGGTCGTAAAAGGGGATTCTGAGTTGGTAATAAAGCAACTCACCAGGGAATACAAGTGTATTAGCGAAAATCTAGCCAGATATTACGTAAAAGCGAATAATTTGTTGGCTAAATTCGACGATGTTGGAATAGGTCATGTTCCTAGGATAGACAACCAAGAAGCCAATGAATTGGCGCAGATTGCATCAGGGTACATGGTTGATAAATTTAGGTTGAAAGAACTCATTGAAGTCAAAGAAAAATTAAATCACTCTGATCTCGACATCTTATTCATCAACAATATGGCACTTAATGATTGGAGAAAGCCAATTGTCGAATATTTGCAAAACCCTTTGGGGACCACTGATAGAAAAGTCTAGTACAGGGCTATGAATTATGTCATCATGGGCAACGAACTATTCAAGAAAAATGTTGATGGAACACTACTAAAGTGTTTAAGTGAAGATGAGGCATTCATAGCAACCTCGGCTGTCCATGATGGATTATGCGGTTCACACCAGGCAGGAATCAAGATGAAATGGATCTTATTTCGACAAGGGATGTATTGGCCTACTATCATGAAGGATTGCATGGAGTATGCAAAAGGATGCCAAGATTGCCAGAGGCATGCAGGGATACAACATGTGCCAGCAAGTGAATTGCATTCAATCATCAAACCATGGCCATTCAGGGGTTGGGCTTTAGACCTAATCGGTGAGATTAACCCATCCTCTTCTAAGCAGCATAAGTATATAATAGTGGCTATAGACAACTTTACCAAGTGGGTAGAGGCAATCCCCCTACAAAACGTTACCCAAGACACAGTGATCGATTTCATTCAGAATCACATAGTGTACCGCTTTGGGTTACCTGAATCACTCACTACAGACCAAGGCACAGTATTTGTAGGTCAAAAAGTAACATCATTCGCGGAATCTTGGGGTATAAAACTCCTAACTTCGACTCCTTATTATGCTCAAGCGAATGGCCAGATAGAAGCGGCCAACAAAACATTAATCTCCTTGATTAAGAAACACGTTGGTCGAAAACCTAAATGCTGGCACCAAACTTTGGGCTAAGTGCTTTGGGCTTACAGGAATTCACCTAAAGAAGCTATCGGGGCAACACCATTTTGACTGGCGTATGGCCAAGAAGCGGTGCTGCCAGCATAAGTGTATTTGCAGTCATGTAGAATCCAAAGGCAAGAAGAACTTCCAAGTGAAGACTATTGGAATATGATGCTCGATGAGTTAGTCAATCTCGACGAAGAAAGGTTATTGGCATTAGATACCCTAACCAGGCAAAAGGATCGCATTGCTAGAGCTTACAATAAGAAGGTTAGAGTTAAATCTTTTATGCCTGGTGATTACGTATGGAAGGTTGTCTTACCAGTCGACAAAAAAGATAAACGTTACGGAAAGTGGGCTCCAAACTGGGAAGGCCCTTTCACAGTCGATAAAGTGCTTTTAAGTAACGCTTATTCAATCAAAGAATTAGGAGGTCGACATCGACAAATGACAATAAATGGCAAATACTTAAAAGCGTATAAGCCAATGTTGCATGAAATAAACATCGAATAAGGAATGACAAATAATTTGCCAAAAGCGAATGTTTTATTAATTGAAGTGAAACATTACAAATATGGCGAAAACCCTAAAAGGGGGGGTTGGCCTTATAACTATTATATCTAGCCCTTAGAGGCTCCATGAGCCTCAGTACATCTTCTTGTTGGGCTTCCAGTCGCGATTTCTCCTGTCGAAGATCCAGTTCCTCGCGGGCGGTAGTGGAAAGCTTGTTAACCAAGGCTTTCAGAGCTCCCACACTCCCCTCAGGGCCCACTTGATTCAGAGCAGCCCTCAACTCGTCGAACTCCTCCATCTTCTCATTAATTTGGTGTTCAGCAAAGAACACTCGAGCAGTGAATTCTCGGTGTTCTTCATACATAGGCACCGCTTCATTCAGGAGTCCCAGGAACTTCAGTAGAGGAGTTTTCACAGAGGCAATGATATTCCGTTCCAGAAGTTGGTTGACGAGCCCAGCAAGCTCTTCAGCCAAAGAAAGAGAAGAATGTAGCTCCCAAAACAAATCTTGGTCAAAGGCCAAGCTCCGGATTTGGTTGAGAAGACGACGACTGGCCATACGTAAGGGAGTTAGGAAGGAGGAGTTTCTGGAAATTCTGGAAAAGTTATTGAAAGAAAGGAAGAAGGAGTTTGAAGAAGTTACTGAAGAGAAGTAACAAAGAGTGCTCTATTTATAGTATAACAACAAAGGATTACATTAATTAATGGCGATCAGTTGCCAACTCTTCATCTTATGGTTACGGGCCACGTAGATTACCACTACCATCGTGAATGGCTTTGGCCTTTAATGGACAAAGACTTTCATTGAATCAAGAAAACGTGGTGCAAAACTGCAATAAATTGGCCTATTTCCCAGAAACCAAGCGACGACTACATAAATGGTGCGAGGGAGTTTGAACGGCACAACGAGAGCAAGTAGCTGTCAGAAAATGAAACATAAATGTATAGTGGAAACTGAAAAGACTTGGCAAATTAAAAGTCAAATTATATGGCCTAAGCGCCAAAAACATTGTCGGAAAATTACATGAAACTTGGCATCAAAGGCCATGATTGAAATAGTGCCATCATTACACATTGAAAAAAGGAAATCTTAAAGTAGTATTTTAAAAGAATTCAAGCGGTCGGCAAAGGTAGCAATCCTGGCATCGAGATCCTTCTTCACGGCCTGGTCGACCTCCAAATCTTTAATAACATCTTTCGTCGAGATGATCAGGGCTTTGGATTCCTTAGTGAGCGCATCCAACTGAGTCTTCACAGCAGGGCCTTCCTCGACCAAATCAGCTCGTTTTTTCTCTAACGTGACAATCTCATGATGCAGCTCTTCAAGTCTGGTGTCGACATCAGAAACTTCATCTGCAATTAAAACCTTCCTAGCAGTGAATTTCTTGAAGTCTTCTTTCATCGCCGCAACCTGAGCTTTACCAGAAGAGACTTTAGCTTCCTTGAGGCTAACAGCTTGGCCCACGTCCTTGGCTTGATGAAAAGTGGCTAAAGCGTCCATCAAAAAAGATTGAAGGTTGGCCAGAGCAGCGGCCTGATGAGAATCAAGTTTTTGACCAAGCAGGAAGACAAGCAATTCCTTAGCAGCATGACTCGTTTGAGAGTCAGCTCGAATCTGGTCGAGGAAGCCACTGTCGAAAACGATAGCCTTCAGCCGACCCATGCTCTCCTCAATTTGCTGAAGGTTGGCAACTCCACTAGACTGAGCAGTCTCGGCAGTAACATCAGCTTGATGGGGTGGAGAATCCCATTCAAGGGTGCCATCGAGAAAGCCATCCAAAGGCGCCAGTGGGTCTTCCTCAAATAAGGTATCAAGCTTCTCACTAGACACATGAGATGAAGAGCCACCCTTAGCTTGAGGCGAAAGTTGCACAACAGCAGTCGACTTTGGAGGAGGCATGGGGCCAGCATCCTTGTGAGGAAGAGTTTCTGTTTCACGAACGGGAGAGGTTGCACTTTGAGTTTCCTACAGAAGAAAACCATAAAAGTCAGCGCTGGCCTCTTTAGTGGCCCCTTGGGTAAAATAGGATGCACATCCAAGAAACCACCAGAACGTGAAAAAGTTATAAAGATGGATGATTACCTAGTGGGCAGACCCTTTGGAAGGGCCCGAGTTGGTGGAGCTCTTGGAACGATGAGGAGATTTGTAACCAGATTTGCTCCTAATCTTCCTCCTTCCCTCAGATGTCGAGGTCTTTTTAGCCGAGGATGCAACTTTAAGAGGCTTCTCGACGCCCCCAGTTTTGGATTTTGCAGGGTTGGGAGCTGGAGAATTTTCACGGGACGGAGGATTGGAAATGGAATGCTCATGGGCATCAGCCTGAGGAAAAAAGCAAAACGCGATCTGACTGAGAAATCACAAAGTCAAATGTCGCAAGGTACTATTGAATAAGAAACATACCTGAGCAGCGGCATCGCCACCACCTTCTTTGCCATCGAGTTCAGGCTGAGCATCAGACACCAATTCAGAAGCCTTGCTGGTTGTGGAAGCACCAGCCCCCTTGGCCCTCTTCTGACTGGCTGAAGCAGCAGGTTTAGCCTTCCTTTTTCGACCCTGTCGAAGCAAAATATTAGTCAATATTCCGAAAGGCCAAGAAGAAAAGGAAAAGCTAAAAGGAAACTACCTTGAGCTTGTCAGCAAGGATGACATTATCGTCCTCATCATCATCATCATCATCCTCAACCACAACTGGCATGTCTTTAGAGGAATGGGCCACCGTAGAAATAACTTGAGGAGCCGGCTTAGTAATGACTTCAGCTGCAAATGGAAAGAAAAGTTAAGAAGTAAAATAGCAAATACAAGGCCAAGTCAAAATATTACCTTGACCAATACGCATGTTCAGCTATATGTAGTTGAAGATTTCGACGGGCACATGACACGGAAAGTTCCATAAGTGGTATTTAGTCAAAGTCACTCGCTTTCGAGGAGGAAGAGCTTGATTGGCCAACACATTTATATTTACATGGTCAACCCATTTGGGCAAGACCGGTGGAAAGGCCAATGCAAACTTACTCGTAGGCAAAGATGGGAACCTACAGCTAGTTTTTCGAATAACAAAAGATAGACCTTCCTCACCAGGAGGAATAACTAACTTGGATTTTTTTGGCTTTAGATTCCCATTTTTGCCTTAATACTTGAGCTGCTTTCGCAACTGTATCTCGAAGACGAAGAGTTGGATAATATACCACACCAAAGAACTCTTGAAAGGATCGGATTTCTGCCAGGTGCATACCTTTGGTCTTCTTGATATCCTGCTTCTGCAAAAGAAAAGCATCTGTCATGCATTGAAGACAATCGACGAGGGGCTTCGAAATTTGGGTCCAATACCCAGACCACCAGGTTTTGAAAGCGTTAGTGGCATAATACGAAGGAACATAGTTGAAAGGGCTCAAGTTGAGAAGCCTCTTGTTGTAGAAATGAATTGTCGTGTCAAAAGCAGAAGCCTTTTTGACGGTCCCAGGGTATAGGACAAGGCTCTTGTCGAACAGGGTGTTGGGCAGAGCCTGGCTAAGCCCAAACTGTTGAGAAACCAATTGAGGATTGTAACCACACAAAGTATAGTCACTGCTAGCGAAGGCTACAACATCCAGTGATGGCAGCAACATCCAGGAGGGTTGGGGTAATCATGCCAAAGGGAACGTGAAGGCAATTAGTAGACCTCTCCCAAAAGTAAAGCGCGCTCAATATCATGGCAGGGTTATACGAAATTTGGGATCTCGACAGCTGAATCAAATCGAGAATCCCAACATTTTTCCAGTGTTGTCTCTTGTGCTTCTCAACCCTATCTAACCATTTGAGATAGGCTTTGTCATTGGCGGAAGGGTTAGGATGAGCTGAACGAAAAGCCCGTTTTGGGTCATTAAAGAATGGCATGCGGTAAGAAGGTTGGAAAGCCAAAATAAGCTCCTCTCCCCTAACACTAGGATGAAATGACTCATGTTCCTCAGGAAGACTATTGGGCCTATCATGCTTCACTACTTTTAAAGGACCCAAAATGGCGCGTAAAGTACCATTAACAGAGAAAGGAATGAGTACCTGGGATTTCCAGATAGCTCTCTTCTCTGCTTCGTTGGGGGGTTCTGGGATTGCCACACGCTTGGATTCATCCAGCTTGAGCTCGGTGGCCAACGGAAGGGTCTGCTCAGGGGTGGTCTGCTCAGGGTTGGAAGCCATTGAAGAAAATGATGGTTGTTCTGAAGAAAGTTGAGGAAGACGAAGGGAGAACTCAGGAAGAAGAAAGCTGCAAGCTTTATGTTGTGAGAAGCAAGTAAAGCTTGTAAAGGAATATCAATGGAGTATTTATAAGCAGAAATGCAAACGGAACCCATGCCGCATTATGCCCCAATTTATAAAATTTGGAGTCCAAGTGATATTTTATTAGTTAAATCATGTCATTGCCCAACTTTTTGACATAGACGAAATCATGGCCCTAAAAAGGCTATAACTGTCAGCTAGTGGAAAGTCATCATACGTTATGGCCACTGATTGGACTTGAGGATCGGACGGTCGAGGGTGCAAAACATTTGAATTGATGGGATTGAATGGACGCGATCAAAAACGCTTAGTGTCTTCCAGCTAAGGCAATCGACAACCAACATTTTTGGGGGGCAACTGTTAAGCTAAAATCATTAACACCACGATTCTCGACGGCGGTTGCTCGACAGAAAGGATTATGGTAAAACTGGTGGCTCAGCACGTGGCGTCCCCCAAGGGCAAGTTAGTGAAGGCCACATCTCGACAAACTCAGCAGATGAAGAAACTTCGATAAACTTAACGGAAGAGGCAGTTACCAAGTGATGGACAATTACGAGCACGTGCGTGTACCCACGATGCCACGAATGGCAACGGTTACCCACGACCCAAGACCACCCACGTGGCAATTAAAATCACGTGCTCAGAATCTCCGGTTGAACGTGGGGTAAGGCGCCAAAATTCAAACCCACTAAGCCCATACGCATTGAAGAAAAATCGCCAAGAACGTGGAGAAAAGGAGAACACTATAAATAGAAGAAGCAGCGTCAGGAAAGGGGTTTCCAACTCAAACTCTGAAAAACTCACCAAAAAGCTCCAATGTCCGCATCAATGAGACTCAAGGAGCAAGACGTGATGATGGATGAGTACGTTGCAGAGCCAGCATTTTAGTTTTCTTGCTTTAAGCTTGTCAATTTCCAGTTCCTCTGTGCAGTTACTTGTCGAATTCTACGTCTCTCGTAGTTTTCATGCTATTTTGATTTATTCGACTTCCTTGTAATTGATCCGTGTTTAATGAAATCTAGTGTTTCCTGATTTGCTTGTCGTCGTCGAAAAACACCTAACCACACACAACACTTTGGCAAAGCGTTTTCTCAAAAGGGTCCTGAATCTAAACTTCCTTTAGTCGAACTAAGAGGATATTTGTTTACCAAAAATCAGTGTAAACACGTGTCAATCTCTATAGAAGCCACTCATTCTGGTTCGGTTCCTCTATGCCTGAACAATACGTACCTTATCCATTATTATTCATAAACAAAACAAAATATAGGAAATTCATAATTATTAGTTCAAGCCTTTTATGATAAAACATAAAAATGAATAAAATAAACTTGTTTGTTGTTTTCTGTCCATATCAAACATCACCTAAGAATTACAACAATTATAAATCATGTTTTTTCATATAGTTATGATATCAACTTACATGGCAGCCGCCACAGTTGTAATCCTCGTCATAACGCAATTACAGCAACAACTACAATTAAGAACTATAGTCTTTTTGTCAATTCATGTGTCAATTAAAAATTTTCAACTCAGCTTAAATGACTCTCATATATAGTTTTAATCTTTGAGAGAATTAACATCATTCCAAGTCGATAGCCAAGAGTTAAGTTTATGTGGAATATCACATGTGAGTAGAAAATCACACATTAAATAAATAAAAAAAAACTTAAAGGGTCCAAACGCCCCTGAAATTACAAAGGGAATCAAATCCAGGACCTAGAAAAATTTTGCATCAAGTTGGGTCCCTAGAAATTTTTTTTTAATTCAATTAAGGCCAAAGTGTGCCAGAGCTCAATTTTGTCCTAGTCAGCTTTTCCACGTGGCTTTTTTAATTTTTTTTAATTAGAAAAATTAATTAAAAATAAAATTTTAATTCCAACTCACTTAAGTCAGCAGAAAAAAAAAAAACTTAATAAAATCCTAATCTAAACATCATCTCTAATCTAAACATAAAATCAAATCCCTAAACTGAACATAAAATCAAATCCCTCATCTAAAATTAACCCTATCTATCCATATTCAGCCCCAATTTCAACCCTAACGAAGAACACCTCCAGAGAACACCTCCACCTCCACTCGAACGGCGGCCACAACGAACACCTCCAGGAATCGACGAAGAAGGCGAAGATCGAAGAGTAAGGCAAAGAACAACGAGCACAAACTGAGGGAGCGAAGAACAAGGAACTTCCAAGGTGTGCTGCATTTAGAAAGGTATGAATACTTGCGTACTTGTTCTTTGTTGGGATGAATACCATGCTTACTTCTTCTTTGTTGGGGATGAATACATGCTGACTTGTTGGGTGAATACTTGCTTAACGAGTTAGGGTTCCTTTCGCAGGAATGGCAGAAGGTATGATCAAAACCCGAATCCACCACAAGGGTCGTTTTAGAGGCATTCCTATGACATATGATGGGGGAGAGTCAGTTGACATTGATGGGGATGTAGATTTGTTCTCATACTTTTCCATCAAATCTACTGTGAAGGAAGACCTGGGATATCCTCATGATGCTTACAAATTGTGGTGGTGCAAGTCAGAACTGAGGTTTGAAAAAGGCTTAAAGAAGATACTGGATGATAAGGATGCAATGGAACTTGTTAGTTATGCAATGGCTTCTGGGGGGTGGTTGATATATACCTGGAACATACTGTGGAATTGCCTGAAGAATTTCCTGCAGTGGAAGACATGCAAGAAGAATATGTTGGTTTGCTTGATGAAGACTTGCCTGCAGTGGAAGTGACTGGGCAAGCTTTCACTGGGAAAGTGATTCCTGATGTGGAAGTCAGTCATGAGAATGCTAAAGTTGAAGAGATTCCTGTTAATGAGGAAGTGGAGGAGACACATGTTATTGAGGAAGTGGAGGACATTACTTCTGTTACACTGCCTGAAGTGGAAGTGACTCGTGTGACTGAGGAAGCTCCAACTGGGAGAACACATGTTAGGGAAGTTCCTGATAAGGGAAAAGGAAAATGCCTTGCTGAGAGTGATTATGAGTCTGACATATCATTCTCAAGTGACAGTGACATTGAATTGAGCAATGATGGGATCTTAGACAGTGAAGATGAAATATGTAAAAACCTGCCTGATGATGGGTTTGAAGATGTCAATGAACCATTTCATGTGCAAGAGGATGGTGATGGAAGTCAAGATGTGATCAGAAACAGTGGGCCATTGAATTTGCACAACCAGGTGCAGGATGGTGATAGAAGTCAGGATGTGGACTTTGACATTCCACCTGAAGATGCAGCCCCGCATCCCTTTGATTTGGAGTATGACAGTGATGAGCTGATGAGTGATTATTCTAGTGGTGAGGAAGATAGTGGATCCAGGGTCAGACAAATCAGGTTCAGGGTAGAGGACCTGGACAAAGACTATAAATTCAGACTGGGAATGGAGTTTTCCTCCACATAAGAGTTTAAGAATGCTATCCTTGCACACTCTGTGATGAATGGGAAGGCTGTGAAGTACAAGAAGAATGATAAGGAAAGGGTGAGGTTTGGTTGCAAGCAAGAAGAATGTGGCTTCCTTGCATACTGTTCCAATGTAAAAGGGACTTCAACATACAAGATTAGGACACTTAATCCTAAACACACATGTGGAAGAACATACAAAAATAGGGCAGCAACAGCTAAATGGATTGCAAAGGTTATTGAGGACAGAATGAGAAATTCTAGTACAGTACTCCAAGTGAAGGAGATAATTCATGAGATGAGGACAAGATACAGTGTAGGTGTCAGCTAGGGGACTGCTTGGAATGCGAGAAAAATTGCTAAGGATGTTGTTGAGGGAGATGCCCTAAAGCAGTACACCATGATAACATCTTATGCAGGTGAGCTCAAGAGGGTGAATCATGAAAACACAGCAGCTATCATTCTGAGATATAATCCCACCACACTTCAGCCCAGATTTGGTTGTTTTTATATGTGTCTGGAGGGATGCAAATCTGCTTTTAAACAGGCATGCAGACCATTTATTGGAATTGATGGATGTCACCTCAAAACCAAATATGGTGGCATCCTTCTAGTTGCTGTGGGAAGGGACCCAAATGATCAGTACTTCCCACTGGCATTTGCAGTGGTTGAAGCCGAGTGCAAGGAATCTTGGAGATAGTTTTTGAACCATTTGATCCGGGATATCGGTGACAAAAGATGGGTGTTCATCAGTGATAAGAAAAAGGTACCATAAATTAACATATAGTATTTACTTTCATTACATTACAACCTGATTGTGCTTACTTATTTTACTTACATTTCAATTTGATTGTGTTGCCTAGGGGTTAATGCAAGTGTTTGAGGAGGACTTTCCTGGTGTAGAGCACTGCTTTTGTGTGAGGCACTTGTATGCCAATTTCAAGCAGAAGTTTGGTGGAGGAACTGAGATTAGAGACCTTCTCATGTGGGCATCCAAAGCAACATACAAGGAGTTATGGGAGGAGAAAATGCAACAAATCAAAGCAATAAATGAAGATGCTTACAAGTGGCTGATGACTATCCCTACAATACATTGGTGCAGGCATGCTTTCTCTTTCTATCCTAAATGTGATGTAACCATGAATAATTTGTCTGAGGCTTTCAATTGTACCATTTTAGTTGCTAGGGACAAACCTGTTATCACTATGTTTGAATGGATTAGAAAGTATCTAATGAACAGATTTGCTACTTTGAGAGAAAAAAGTAAAGGATGGAAGGGTACTGTGATGCCTAAACCTAGGAAGAGGCTAGAAAGAGAGATAAATTATAGTGGTAGGTGGGTAGCAACTTGGGTTGCTCAAGGTCTATTTCAGGTTGAGCATGCTGGTTTTGAAGACCAATTCATAGTTGATATAAAGAAGCAAACATGTACCTGCAACTTTTGGGAATTAAATGGAATTCCCTGCAGACATGCTGTGTCTTGTCTCTCTGATAGGGGTCTTAATCCTGAAAATTATGTGCATGATTATTACAAAAAAGCAGCTTATAACACTTGCTATGGGCACATTATCTCACCAATTAATGGTGAGAATAAATGGCCAAAGCTCCAGCAAGATGACATCCTTCCTCCTGAGATTAAAAGAGGGCCTGGAAGGCCAAAAAAATTGAGGAGAAGGGAACTTGATGAACCAGATAAGAAGAACCCAACCAAATTGAGAAGAGGAGGCAGTTCTTACACATGTAGTAGGTGTCACAAAAAAGGACACAACCAGAGGAAGTGCCCCTTGCCTCCACCATCTGAGGATGCTCTTGATGATGGTCACATTGAAGAAGAGAATGAACCAGAGCAACATGATTTGTCACAGGTATCAATAAAATCCCTTTTACACTGCTTGTGCTTTTCTGTTCATCATGTCTAAAAATCCCTTGTCTACAGGTATTTGGTCCTTCATCACAAGATGTGTCTCCTTCTGCTCCTTCAACACAAGAAGCTCCACCAGCTGCAAATGCAAATGCAAACAATCAACAACAGTCACCTCCACTTCCACTCAAAGCACCAACTACCAGATCCAGAAATCAAGCTGATGTACCTCCACAGCCAGCTGAAACTGCAACTGCAAACAACATACAACAAGCACCTCCACATGCCAGATCCAGAAAGCAACCTGCAGCACCCCAACCTCCACAACTAGCTGCAGCTGCCAGCCCAAAAAACCTGCTGCACAGCCCAAAAAAACTTGTAGCTGCTGCTTCTAATCAAAGAGGAAAAAAGAGGGGAGCAGACAATGAGATAGGTCATTGGATTCCAGGAGAACATGCAAGTAGAACTGCTGGCAAAGGGGATAAGGGCAAGGGCAAGGCAACTGTTGCTAGTCAAGACCAACCAAAGAAGAGAGTTATCAAAAGGAGATGGATCTGAAGAAAGTGAAGGTCACATGATGCTGCAGGACAACTTTGGATGCTCATATCTGTCTTTTTTGTAATAGTTAGTATTATTTAGTGGAAAATGGGACCACAGCACCATTATTGTAATGAAATGCTTGGATGACATTACTTTCCATTACTTTTGTATTTGCTTTATGACTCTCATTTTCTATGTTCAAGACTCACATGTTTTGAGGTTGTATTTTCTATAAGAATTGATGTTTATTAAGCATTATCTCAATTCTGCATCATGTGCATACACTGCCAAAACAGGGCACCAACTATACATTTTTGTGAGTCAGGGTGTGAACTTTGACATTCAATACAACCAACACATATTGTATAACTGATGGAACACTGCAAGGGAAAACAACAAGATCCATGTTGCATTAATGTTCCAAACAACCAACACATATTGTATTAATGTCTCATCTGGAGATTGCATTCATTACATAGGACATTTTCATTCAATACAAAATAACTTTAACACTGCTACAACCAAAGTAATGCCTAAAAAGATCAACAAGAACACAACGCATAACATCTGATACAGCCCATTCCTAGAAGAACTTTGACACTGCTACAGCCAAAGCAATGCCTAATAAGAACAATAGCACATTAATCTTGAATCCCTCTATTTTCAGCTTCATCTTCATCCTCTCAATTTTTTTGTCCTTCTCATTCATGTCTTCACATAACTTGACCATTGTCTTCTGCAACATTTCGTGAAGCTCTTCCCTCAAACTAGCAATTCTTTTTTCCATCACGCCATTAATGTCTTCATTCAGATTTGAAGAACCCTCCATACCATATTCATCTTCATTAGCAACACCTCTATCCCACTCGAAAAACCCACAAGACCCTTTTACCTGGAACAATTTCAAAATCAAACATTACAACCAGAACAAGAAGGCAGAGAAATTAAAATACATGTATTGATACAGAAGAAATTACCCTCCAATCAGGGCACCTCAAAAATAGCTTTCCTGGGTTATTACTGGAATGGGATCGGTAGAGAATAACCTCTTTCCCACAGCCACAAGTCTTGCGTGAAAGTGAGGGTGAAGGGCACGAGGTGGATGAACGACAACTGACCCTGTGGTTCTTCACTTTCTTTGAAGCTTCGTGGTCCTGTGAATTCATTTTCTCCCTTCTCCTCTCGTGCTCTGCCGTTCCAGTGGAGGTGGAGGTGTTCCTCGTGCTCCGCTGTTCGAGTGGAGGTGGAGGTGTTCTTCGTTAGGGTTGAAATTGGGGCTGAAGATGGATAGATAGGGTTAATTTTAGATGAGGGATTTGATTTTATGTTCAGTTTAGGGATTTGATTTTATGTTTAGATTAGAGATTATGTTTAGATTAGGATTTTATTAAGTATTTTTTTTTCTGCTGACTTAAGTGAGTTGGAATTAAAATTTTATTTTTAATTAATTTTTCTAATTAAAAAAAATTAAAAAAGCCACGTGGAAAAGCTGACTAGGACAAAATTGAGTTCTGGCACACTTTGGCCTTAATTGAATTAAAATTTTTTTTCTAGGGACCCAATTTGATGGAAAATTTTTCTAGGTCCTGGATTTGATTCCCTTTGTAATTTTAGGGGCCTTTGGACCCTTTAAGCCTAAAAAAAATATACAATAAAGAACTCACACGACAAGTGTTTTAGAATTTTGGATGAAAATATTAGCATCTAATTCATTTGTAGTTTTCTCATATAGCCTAATATTGAGATCTTAAAGTTTTAAGCATTTTATGCCCAATAATTTTATCATATGGCACTTCTAGACATATTAAAAGTTCTCTGGGAGAATTATCGTAATTATGTTACTATGATATGAATGTTATTGACTTAAATACTATACTTCTCATCAAAGATATTTTTAATTAAAAAAAGAATCTATTTTAGTTAAACCCTCTTTCGATTAATTAATGATATTTAGACATATAAAAAGTGCAGACATCAAATAAATACTAATTTTTTTGTTTACATCTCTTTCTTAGGTTGCATATTACATCAATTACCACTTTGTATTCTGTTCTTGGATATTTATGCATATATCTACAGATTATTTTCCCTTTCGACCCGTGCATTGGCGTCACCCACATGTACGACAACCATATTTCTTTCAAATTCACCAAACATCATCATTACATGTTTGCTCTAACTACTTATCACTAATCACCCATCCATCAAGCAAGGATTGTGTTTAATTTTGTCATCAAAAAGGTTGTTACCAAAGCCACATATCTATTGCTCCTGATCCATCCACAAATTTCTCTAATGACCTCACCACCATTATTTCGTCTCTATTCCCAGTGGACATGATGATAATGCTCATTATTGCTGCTGAGGTTTCCCATCGTCGCCTCTCACAAATTTTCATGGGTGACGACTTCTCCACAGCCGATGTCGATGTGGGATATAGAATCTAAAAAATTCATACACACCTTAATTCAACTCTGCTGTATGAGATAAAGAATTAAAACAGGGAAGTGATAGATGTAGTAAAAAAAATATAGAGAACACAAAGTGAGTGTAAATCAAATCGAAGAGAAAAGTAGGTGAGAATATATTATTACTTCTTGAGAATCTAACTATTTTGTGATTGTACTCAAAATTAAACTTTCGATTGCATCCCTATTTTGAAATTAGTACCTAACTTTTGGCCTCTCCCGTCTACTTTCTACAATTAAGTGTTGAGTCAATTAACGGAAGCTGACGTGACAACTTAGGTGGAATTATATCTTTTTTAAATTAAAAAAAACCTAAGTAAATCCCCAATCGTAATCCCTTAATTACAAACCCAATCCCCAATTAAAGTTATCTATCATAACAATGGACGCGCTTCAACAGAAAAGAGGAGACGAGCACGACGGTGGTGCTGCTTCGAGGGAGTGTTAAGTTCAAATGCTAGATATATCGTTTATCATATTTTGAATGATGAAAAATTTCAAGAGTTTAAATGATGTGATTAAATATATCATTTGAATTGTTTTCAGAAAATAACACTTATGCCCCTAATACCTTATCGTCTTATATTCAAAGTATAAGACCATGTAAGATGACGCTCAACCTAAGAGAAGAAAGGTCAAGGCAACAAGGACAGACGATACAACCAAAGAAAGTCAAACAAGCCACATCGTCTGAACTAGAGAAGAGAAGAATGATCAAGCACAAGACAATCTACACAATTTGAGTCAAAGCATCAAGATCGTCTAGACAAGAATCAAAGCTTCAAGTCAACTCATGCAGATCGTTTGAGAAGACTGCACTCAACATCTACATTCATTGTCTATCTCAAGGACTGAACGAATGAAGCGATGATTAGAGAATGAGCGCCAAGTTAATTCGAAATACATCTCTGACAAGCTAGAGGAGAAGATCAAGTGCAAGAAATCAGTTGATACACTATAAAGCATGTTGATCAAGGAAACAAGTAGAACGACAACAATATCAAGTTTCCTCCTCTTTCATACAAGAAATGGAGAAATGGAATATAGCTTATTGTCTTTGCCTACAATCATCTACTAATTTAGGCACAAACTTCATGACAATCCATCTCTAGAAAATAAGCTTCAAGTGTTTGGTCAAAGCTTATCTCTAAACTCCTAGTGACCAACATGAAGAATGAATGAAGCAAGGAACATCGTTGGAAGAATAGAAGAATGTTGAAGTAAGATTGTATGAAGAAAGGAAAGATGAGAAAAGTAGAAAAGCAATCAAAGAAAATCGTCTGAGTGGAGTAAGGTTTACCAAATGATGAAAGCTGCAAGGTTTAAAGAATGATTGTTGAAGACAAATTAGAAAAGAGCTCACTGTAGATTTTTGGAGAAGTTTTGCAAAGTCAAGATCACATGTTCTGACAAACTACAAAGCAAAGCAAAAAGTACAAAGGTGTCACTATCTAATTTCCATATCTATACACCAGCGGATAAAAGCTAAGACCTATGCTACCTACAAACTGACATAATATATCTTTTCGGCAAAAGGTCTCAATCAAATAGTACAATGACAACAACACATATGAGTCAAGTACACAATGTACTATTTGATCCAACGGCTAGAAGCATTGTGAAGAACACGCTCTAACAACTATCCTTCTCTCACAGCTGATTCAAGAGTATAAAGTGAAGATCAGGAGACTTGCAGATTAAGCTTCTGGGCACATAATCAAGGGAGCCTTTGTGCTCAACAGAATTAGCCCTAAAAGACTCAAGAAGAAAATAAGCCTCAGAGCTCATCACTCAGAAACGATCATCAACGCCGTCTACTTCAACATGAAGAGAAGATTTTCTTTAGAGTCAAATCTCTTTCTTACTCTCTCATGTGATAGGACGTAAAGTATAATCTTAGAGTCAAATCTCATCCATAAAATACTTTATGATTCATGAACTTAAATGTATCTATCATCACTCTTTCTAGAGGATACATTTGTAGATGAAATAATCCTGAAAAAGATTGTTCAAGGAGAAGTCCTATGAACTTGTAAGGAGAAATCCTACCAATACTTGTTTTGCCTAGAGAGGCAACGACCAAAGAATACTGGGGGTGAACCATGATAAAATGATGGTGTTAATATGAGGATGATTAATCTTTCAATCGTTTGAAAATATATGTTTTTGGATGACACAATTCAAATCCCACATTTCTTGTGCTACTTTGATCAACTTCACAGAGAGGAGGAGGAGGAATAGTGGTGGTTTGAACTTCAGAGAAAGTGCTTATTCGACTGTTAATCTTCAAAGTTGGGGTTAAAACTCATATTTTCGAAGTTTAGAGAAGGTAATGTCAATACTCTTGCAATTCTTGTTTTATGGTTACGATTTTTAGGGTGGAGGCATTCTAAAATATAGTTTTTGGGGTTGCATTGATTATGGTAGGTGACTGCGGGGACCATTTGCATTTTAGGGTTTTCAATTGATTAAAGACAAACAATTCCTTTTCATTATTCTAATAGGGTAAATTATTATTTTCATTGTGTTTTTTTGGCATGAACACACGTTTGTCTATTTCTATACACCATCTAGGTACATTTGAAAAAGACCATGTGCTACGCTACGAGGGTGGTCAGTTCACTATCTTTCCTGATTTGCACGCCGATTACTGGTCTTATTTCACTTTGTTGGATCGTGTTAGAAGCTTGGGTACGCCGATGATGGTGTGACCATGTGGTGGAAGAAAAGTATGTTGCCATGGAAACATTGGAAACATGTATTATGTTCTCGCCTTGAACATAGAATCAAGGCAAAGTGCCAAGAATGTGTGGAATGTGATCGGAGATTTTAGAGAGATGAGCTCATAACTGCTTAGAGAGAGAAAATATAACTGAATTTCAATATTGTTATTGCAAAGTGAGCTAAGAGTCCCCTATAATTGGTGACCGTCCCCTATTTATAGATTTGGGGTTGGGCCTTCGTGCCTTTAATCTGTCTAAAGGAGCCGGTTGGGACTTGGGGAGAGCGGCCCAAGGTCCAAGCATGTTCCGCGCCTAAGGCTGAGTCCCCTGGGCGAGGGACCCTGGGGTCTCGTGTAAGATCAAGATTTGGTCATGTGGTACAACTCTATGTTTTGATGATAACAAGTATTTATTTGTGGATGAACAACTATGATACTCTAATGTTTGTCTTGAGTGTTTTGACAAACAGGTTCTGATTCTGACACCAGAAGATCTGAAGAACAGAAGTTCTGAAGATCAGAAGATCAGAGGATCAGAAGCTCTGAAGATCAGAAGACCTGAAGATCAGAGGATCTGAAGATCAGAGGATCTGAGGATCAGAGGATCAGAAGATCAGAGGATCAGAAGATCTGAGGATCAGAAGATCTGAAGACCAGAAGCTCTGAGGGACCAGAGGCTCTGAAGGTTCAGAAGCTCTGAAGGTCCAGAAGCAGAAGTTACGAAGGTCAGAGGATCCAAGCATCCCTCTGACTCTGATCACCAAGCTTCACAAGTTCCAACACGAAGCATAACTCTGATCAGAGGTCAATGGTTAAAGGCAAATGTCTCTATCGAGAAGTACAAGAGCAGCGTACTATTCTGAAAAGCCTACCTACCAAGGTTCAGCCACAGCAGGTTCTGGAAGTTCCAGAAATGCCCTCCAACGGTCATATTCTCTCAACAGAAATATCCTTTGCACCTTGGACTATAAAAGGTTGAAGAAAAGAAGAAAGAAAAAAAAAAGAGAGCGAGAAGAGCAAGAGAAAACAAAGAGCTGCAATACAAGAGAAGATTCAAGCCTCTACTTTCTTCATCTGTTCTTATTTAGTTTACACTCAGCTTATTTAGAAGCAAACCTTTGTAAACACCAACCTCAAACAGTTGTTTGATTTTCCTTAAGGGACCGGGTAGGTCAGTATCCTTAAGAAGACTAAGAGAGTGAATCTTAGTGGTGATTCCTTTAGGAGATCAAGGTTGATCGGATCCTAGAGAAGACTAAGAGAGTGAATCTTAGTGATAGCTAAGTCAGTGTATTGTTAGTCACTTGAAGGTTTCAAGTGCAGTTGTAACAATTATCTGATTAGTGGATTGCCTTCATTCTAAGAAGGAAGAAATCACCTTAACGGGTGGACTGGATTAGCTTGAGGGATTTATCAAGTGAACCAGGATAAAATACTTGTGTGCTTTTCTCTTCTCTCTATCTTTATCCGCTGCACCATCTATCTTAGAGAAACCGAAAAGATTTACTTTAAATCTTAAGGGGAAAGTTTTTATATTGAAAACGCTATTCAACCCCCCCCTTCTAGTCGTTTTTCACACCTTCATCTCGCCCAGTCCACAAGTCCACAAGACATCGAGCTCGAAGCATGAGAGCTAAGTGTGTCTTTAAACAGAAGAAACCAAGGCGAGGACGATGAAAGACTAAACAATGATAAAACCTAAAGTTTTTAACAAAATGAAAAAACAATTGCCAACATGGCCGGGAGAATAAAGTCAAAAAATCTTCGTATTCCAAACTTTTCGCTGCACCACCCCTTTCCTAGGCAAACTGAGTCCACAAGCAGTCCCAGGGCGATGGCACTTGACCTGCTCGCCTTGCCAGCATTGCGCACGTGCCCTAAATCATGACACTTTGACAGGTGTCGTGCGTTCGCCTCGCGTTGCGCCTTGAAGTAGTTTTTAAGTCAGCAAATCCACTAAATCTCAATTGCTACTTTTGAAATGTCTTTTCGAATCTTCAGCGAACCCTGCCAACCCGAATTTCAACCAATAAGCTTCCTTCACGGTGCCTTCCATTTAATGCGCCACATCAAACCCTGACATTTTTGAATTTGAACCAATCAGCATTAACGGCTACAACTTTTCGCCTAACACGTTGCCTTTACTTTCTACTTTCCCATCCTTTAAATTCTCTTCCCCACATTTCCCCTCTTTCCTTGTTAACTATCTCCTCACTCGCTCCTGATTCCTGTGCCGGCTTCCCTTACTAATCCTGCGAATCCCTTGCTCTGCTCCCTGCTCTTTCGTCCACAACCCCACCTCTGGTTAGTTATTTTCACTTCTCCTTCTTATTTTTGATGTTCTCCACAGGGGCTCTGTCCTCTCTCGAGGAAATCAAGGCTCACCGCTTAGCAACCTTCGCCACTCTTCCCCCTTGTCACGGAGGCATCCAACCAAGAAATCCTTGACCAATCATCTGAACTGTCAACCAGCAAATCTGTCTATAACCTCGCCAATCGAGTCGGTGGGCTTTGCTACTCCTCCTTGTTTAATGACCTCCTTCACACTACCGACTGTCAAGAACAAGACCGCCCTTGGCAGCACCGAGAGTTTAACGACCTCTGATACTCTCAATTTTTCTTCATCCATGAATACTTATTCCTAGATCTGAACATAAAACTTCCCTTCTCACCTTTCCTTACCATCATGTTGCACAACATCAACGTTTCCCCTTGCCAACTTCACCCCTGCTCCTAGGCCTACCTACGATGTTTCGAGATCCTTTGCCACAGTGTTGATGTTGCGCCTTCTCCTGCCCTTTTTTCCCTCCTTTTTGAGGTGGATCTTCGAGGATCTCAAGGTTGGGTCGTCTGGGTCCCTCGACCCGGTCGAGAACGATTTGTCCCTTACGGGGTGGGCTCAGAATCTTATCTTGCTCGGAGATACTTTCGAGTCGTCATCCATCTTGCTTACCCCTCATTATTCACGAAGAGGGGAGGAGAAATCCTTTTTCCCTCTTTACTGGACCTCGTCCCCTCAATCTTTAAATGGCCCCCATACCATGTCTCATTCTCCCCGAGACAGTATCGCCCTGGAAACCTTACTTCAACTTCCGCTCCTGAATTGTATTGACCTGCTTAATGCCCCCCAGGATCTAAATTGCTTCCCCGATTAGGTCCTGATTCCTGTATGTTTGTCGCTAACTTTCTTCCTCTCCTTTCCCCTGATGACTGTTTTTCTTTTCCTTTTTCAGGTAAAACGATGAAGTTCTTTACCGCTGAGTTGTTGAATGTCTTTGTTCTTAACAGCTCCAAAGCCTCCCTCTCTGCCCGTGCTAGGGAGAAAAGACAGAGCTCGCCGGCGGACGAAGGTGCCCTAAAGACGAATAAGGCGAGCGAGGCGAACCCCTCCGTTATCTCCCCTGTTTTTGGTGAAGAGGGCATCATTCCCGCCCTCAGTACCTCTTCAGATGCGGGCAAGTCTCCTGCAGCTGATCACCAGGGCGAGGCAAACGCCTCTGCTACAGCTCACACTTCGCCGTCTGACAACTGCCCAAACTCTCCCACCAATGTTTTACCAACCCCTCCTTCTCCAAAGAATGTCAATGAGGGGGAGGAACTCTCGCCTGATCGCTCGAAGGGCCCCTCCAGCGACTCCAACCCCGATGAATTTTCCTTCCTTCTTTCTCATCCATATCTTGAGAAATTGAGGGAAATTCCCAGCCAGAATCCGCAAGACGTGGCTCAGGAAGCTGTGTCGAATCTTCTCTGTGCGGGTTGCCTGTTTGCTCAGGTAGCCTGGCAGGCTCGGCCCCTATCTGACACTACTGAGCTTCGCCAGGAAGTGGAGACTCTGCGCGTCGCCAACCTTCGATTCGATGAAACTTGCTCCAACCTACACCGCCAGCTAGCTTCTAAAGCAGAGAAGACGTCAAAGATGCAAAAGAAACTTGCTGAGGCGAAGCTGGCGTTGGCCGCGGTGGATGAGAAAGAAGAGCATCTGGAAACCATGATTAACGAACTCAAGCAGGCCTTTGATGCTAAAGATGTCGCCCTTGCTGCTCAAGAGAAAGATCTTTCCAGCAAGGAAGAAGAGATTGCCCTGCTCCACAAGGATTTATAGGATAGTCGCAAGGCTCTTGCCGACGCTCGCTCTGATCTAGAGTCCAAGTGCAAATTCCTGGCCGAGAACGATGCTCAAACCAAGATTAAGGAGGAGCAAATGAAGAACGACGCAGCCCAGACAGCAGCTGTTGAACGCATCTGGGGCTTCCTGATCGCCAAGGCTCAAGTCAAGCATCTTCATCCTGATGTCAACCTTGACTCTTTGGGAGTTTTCAAGAAGTTTACACCCGCCGGGCTGGAAGGTGCTGAAGACCCTCCGGGGGTTGCTGGCGTTGACCTAGGAGATGCTGTTCAACCAGAAATGAAAACATAGATAGAAACAATGCTTCTTTATTTATTTGGATTACAGTATTTTAACTTTAAGTTGACTCATTTCAGTTTTTACTTATCTTTGTGTTTTATGCATGGTTTAATGTTTTCCGATTTTTATTCCCTTGTTTCCCCCGCTTGTTTATTAATTTCTGAATTACGTCTGACGACATTGATGGTGTGCTGGGTTCAACTAGGGCTCTTGGCTCAGTTTCTGAACTGAGGCTTTCTTTCACACGAATATTTCCCGTAAGATCAAGTGTGGCCTTGCCAGCCTTATTGGGCGAGGACTTATAATTGCTTAGGGCCCAATGGCCATATGGGTTTACCCGAGTCTTTTGAGCCTAGTTTGAACAATGCTCGCCCATGTTTCGGGGAGATTATCAGGATAAGAAGCTTATCCGCACACATCGCCGACGAGTGATGGCGAGCTGCGTCAGACTTTCCGGAGCAATCCCCAGACATCAAGGTCGTGTTGGGATTGCCACCTTCAGGGAATTTTTCCCACCGAGCCCTTGCTGCAATTCAGTGTGATTGAAATTGCTGGATACAGTTTTTGTATTTTCAATCAGACGTGATAGTCAACAAACTCCCGAGATGGAGAACAAGAACGTGTCTTTGTTTTTACCATTCAGACACTTTTGGCCGACAATTTCTTCGAACAAAGTACAAAACAATTTTCCCTCGCCGAGTCTGCTGCCGATTTTGCATCGGATTCAGCGTTTTTGTTGATCTCGTTAGCTGTAGTAGTATTTTAGACTGGCAGCGTTCCACAATCTTGGCATCCGCTTCCCATCCAAGATTTCCAGGTGATAAGCTCCCTTTCCTAGGACCTTCAAGATTCTGTAGGGTCCCTCCCAGATTGTCCTTTCTTATCGTGGGCCAATAAAAACCTGCCCTGGGGACTTTACCCGCTAGAGATCTTTCCCCAATGTGACTTGCGCAAACCCCTTCGTAAACCTCTATCATAACATCCTCATACTTTTCTAGTGGTAGGCACCTTAAGAGGGGCGAAGTGAATCCTCGCCGAAAAAGGGCCATCGAGCAACGTGTAATGCCCTGCTTCTCTCCTTTGAGCCTTTGAGTACTTCACTACATCGTCTGGCTCACCCGCCAAGATATCAATGATGGGGTTCATCCAAGTTTCCTAGCGATCGACTGAGGCTACCAGTTCTCCCTCTATGCTAGGGTTGGTGAGTGTTTACTGAATCACGCTTCGGTTATTCCCGGGTTTTCTGGTGCTAGCCAACTTAGCTAGGGCATCAGCCCTTTGATTTTGTGTCCTCGGCACGTATTCGACCACAATTTCCTTTATTCGACTCATAAGCGATCGTACGCGCTCTAGATACTTTATCAAAGCCGGTTCTTTGACCTAGAACTACCCATTGACCTGATTTGCCACTAATAACGAGTCCGTTCTTACCAACAAACTGTCAATTAGCACCTCGATCGCCAGCTTTAGTCCTGTGATTAGAGCCTCATACTCCGTCTGGTTGTTACTAGCCTTGAACTGGAATCTGAGAGATTGTTCGAACACCAGTTCTCCTGGCCCCTGCAATGTGACTCCGGCTCCACTTCCGTTGTCATTCGACGAACCAACGACGAACAACGTCCATGGTGTGTTTACTCTTTCTCCTTCCTCGGGTGTCAAATCTACCACAAAATCTGTCAAGGTATGCGCCCCAACTCTCACCCTTTGATCATACTGCAATCCATACTCTGACAGCTCCACTGACCATGCGACGAGTCTTCCTGATAAATCTGGTTTCTGCAACACCTGCCTCAAAGGAAGATCAGTTCTCACCTTTACCTAAAATTTTGAAAGTAGGGTCGCAAGCGTCTGGCGGTGACGAGGACGGCGAGCGCCGCCTTTTCTATTTTCTGATACCTCATTTCGGCCCTTTGAAACGTGTGGCACACAAAGTAAACTATTTTCTGTTCCCCGTCTACCTCCTGAAGGATTACCGAGCTGATCGCGTGGTCTCCCACAAAGAAGTACAAGTGTAGGGGAAGACCATGGACGGGCTTCGAGAGAACAGGTGGTGCTGACAACATTTCCTTGAGGCGAGTAAAAGCTTCTTCACATTCTGAACTCCACTCGAACGCTGCGTTCTTCTTAAGGCATTTGAAGAACGGAGCTGACTTATTACCCGAATGAGGAAGAAATCGAGACAAAGCTGCGATTCGCCCGGTTAGCCGCTACACCTCTTTCACATTGCTTGGGCTCTTCATCTCCCGTATCGCCTTGCACTTGTCCGTTTTATTCTCAATCCCCCTTGACGTGATCATGAAACCTAAGAATTTACCCCCTTGTATTCCGAAAGAACATTTCTCCGGATTGATCCTCATGTCGTGTTTCCGGATTTTGCCAAAGGCTTCCGATAGGTCCTCATGGTGAGTCGACCCCAAAACTGACTTAACGATCATGTCGTCGACGTATTCTTCCATATTCCTTCCTACTTGCCCCTCAAACACCCTATCCATCAGTCGCTGAAACGTCGCCCTCGCGTATTTCAATCCTAAAGGCATGGTCTGATAACAGTAATTTACCCTTGCAGTCATGAAAGCCGTTTTATCTTTGTCGGATGTATGCATTTTGATTTGATGGTACCCTGAGTAGGCATCCATTAAACTCAGAAGTTCACTCCCCGAGGCTCCATCCACCAGTTTATCTATGCTAGGTAAAGGGTAGAAATCTTTCGGACATGCCTTATTGATGACCCTAGTTTAGTAGTGTTTTTAGGGTCATTTCTTTGTTTGTTTTAAGTCTTTTTGTTGAGTCTCATGTAGTGTTTCATGCATTCTCATGCATTTTTATCTTTCTTAGAGTCTTTACTTTGTTTTGGTATTTTTGTAGTTTTATAGGGACTTTTCTTGCATTTTAAGTAAGTGTAGGACTTGCATGATTTTCTTATGTTATTTGAGGGTCCTCTTTGCTAATGAGCTCTTTGAGCTTCTGGATATTTCCTTGGCTTGTTGGTTTTGTTTTCAGATCAGAAACTGAAGGAGAAGGAAGGCCAAGAAGCATGGAATTGAAGGAGGGGTTAAAGAGGCTTGAAGAAGAGTTACAAATAAGCTAAAAAGTCTTTCCAGCGAGCTTGGAGCGCCTAGGCGCTGGGAATTGGCGCCTAGGCGCTAGTTATATTTTTTGAGCCTTCTGGAATTGGCGCCTAGGCGCAGGGAATTGGCGCCTAGGCGCTGGGAACGTTCCAGGGAGCATGTTTTCAGCTGGAATTGGCGCTCAGGCGCTCTGAATTGGCGCCTGAGCGCCCAGACTCGCCTATTTTGCCTATAAATTGGTTTTTAGACATTTCTCTTGGAACCTTTTATCATTTTATCATATTTTCATAAGTTAGAAGAGAGGGTTTGAGTTCTGGAGCTTGAGGAGCTTTCTCTAAGCCCTATGTTTCAGGTTTCATCTTTATCTTCTTGTATGGATTCTATAGCCATGCTTGGCTAAACCCCTTTTGCTTTGGGTTCTTTGTAAGACTTATGATGTTTTAATCTTAATTCCTATTTCTATTCATGATTCCTCTGAGTAAACCCTTGAATCCCATATCCATGCTTTATGTTTCAAGTTAGAACATGTGCTAGCTTATACTTTTCTATAATAGAACAGAAGTTTGTTATAGATTAGGGACTTGTTGTGGGATTACCTCTTCTATACTTGCTACTAGGAATAGAGGAAGGGTTGGGGTTTGCTGGCCTGAATTGCATGCTTAATGCCTTTAGCAAATGTTTAGGTTATCAAGGAATTGTGCTTATCTTTTGGCTTGAGAGGATTGTCTATGCGAGGCATCGATAGATGATTGATTAGGCTAGAACATCAAGGAGAGACTCGGATTTTTGTGGATAGAATAGGTTGATTAGAACTGAATTAGTTAAGCAAGAACCCAAGGCATTCTCACCATTGATTATCACACTTATCTTTGTTAGCTTTCTAATTAAGTAGCACAACAAGCAATCAAACTTTAAAACTGAACTTTACTCGCTTTTTAACCTTGAACTTGACTCTTAAACTGAATTCACATTCCAATTCCCTGTGGTTCGATAATTTGAAGCCCGGAGATATATGTGCACTTGCAGATTGACCAACAAGTTTTTGGCGCCGTTGCCGGGGAATTGTTTGTGGTTTTTTGTTTATGTTTTTCGTTTGCGGTTTTATTTTTTGTTTTTATCTTTGTCTAGAATTGGTGCTACTAATCTTTCTTTGTTTTAGTGTCACACTTTCAGGTTGCTCTCGAGAGAGACACCGTCATGGGTGGCCATGTGACGGAGGAGGAGATGCAAGCCCATATCAAGGCAAGAATCCAATAGGGGATCACCCTCCGATTATGTGAACAAGAAGTTGAGAATGTCAACCGGTCTCTTCGGGAACTCACTTCGGCTACCATGAGTTATGACTATCCCGGGAGCATTGCCTTTCCCGAGGGAGTGGGAAACTTTAAGTTGAGACCGGCATTCATCAACTTGGTAAGCCAAAACCAATATGGTGCAGGTACTTTGGAAGATCCACATGCTCACATGGAGAGGTTCATCCGGAATTGCAACACTTACCGGGTGAACAATGTTCCGGCGGATGCAATTCGGTTGAGCTTGTTTCCATTTTCTTTTAAGGACATCGCTGAGGAATGGCTGAATTCTCAACCTCAAGGGAGCTTCACTACTTGGGAAGACTTAGCGGAAAAGTTCACAACAAGGTTCTTCCCAAGAGTCCTTTTGAGGAAATTGAAAAAAGACATCATGAATTTTGTGCAACCCACTGAAGAAAATCTCTATGAAACTTGGGAGCGCTTCAACAAGCTCTTGAGGAAATGTCCTCAACACAATCTCACCCAAGCTGAATTGGTTGCAACATTTTATGATGGTCTACAATACTCTTGGAGGTTTGGCCTAGATGCGGCTTCAAATGGCGAGTTCGATGCTCTTCCCCCACGAGCGGGGTATGACTTAATAGAAAAGATGGCAGCGAGAGCCATGAACTCTGAAAATGATCACCAAACCCGAAGGAGTAAGTTTGAAGTGGAAGCTTACGACAAGCTCTTGGCCTCCAATAAGCAAATCTCCGAACAAATGGCGGAGATTCAAAATCATATAAAGGCGACCAATTTGGTCGGTGCTACAGTAGCCAAAGTGGAATGTGTTCCTATTGGAGGGCCTCATGTTAGTAAATTTTGTACCATGAATAATCAAGGTTTCCGAGGTCAAAGCTCTGGACTATCTCAACAAGTCCAAGAGCAAGTTGGTGAAAATGATGGTGGCAAGAAGAGTTTGGAGGAGTTGGTTGAGACTTTCATCAACCGCATGAAGAACAACTACAAGAGCCAAGAGGTGGCTATAAAGAACTTGGAAAGTCAAATTGGTCAGCTGGTCAAGCAAATGGCCGAGATACCTCAAGGTAAGTTTTCTCCCGATTCGTTAATTTTTCTAAACAAGAAAATTCTGCTGTTGTTACCACTAGGAGTGGGAGAGTGTTACATGAGTCAAAAAAACAAAGTTAGGAAATAGTTGAGGAGGAAAGGAGTGTTCCTATTAAAACTAGAGTGATGAATGATCCTATTCCTGAGCTTAGCAAAGTTCCATTTCCTAAAGCATTGGCTAAAAAGAATTTTGATAAAAAGTTTTCAAAATTTATGGATGTTTTTAAGAAATTCCATATTGATATCCCTTTTTCCGATGCTTTGGGACAAATGCCTATCTATGCTAAGTTCATGAAGGACATTTTAAATAAGAGAAGGAAGTTGAGTGGGGTTGATAAAACTATCATGATGACCGAGGAGTGTAGTGCCATTTTGCAAAGAAAAATGCCTAAGAAGAGAAGGGATCCCGGGAGTTTTACTATCCCAATGGAGATTGAGGGGTTGACTGTTGTTGAAGCCTTGTGTGATTTGGGAGCGAGCATCAACTTGATGCCGCTTAGCATGTTTAGAAGGCTGAACTTAGGAGATGTCACCCCGACCATGCTTTCCTTACAAATGGCGGACCGATCCCTAAAAACACCATATGGGATTGTGGAAGATGTTATGGTGAAGGTGTATAAGTATGTGTTCCTTGTGGACTTTGTGGTGCTGGACATGGAAGAGGATGCAAAGATTCCTCTCATTCTAGGTCGACCCTTCTTAGCCACAGGTAGGGCTAAGATTGATGTTGATAAGGGTCAGCTCATCCTCCGAGTTGGTAAGGACAAGGTAAGATTTTCAGTTTTCAATCCTAGTTTACAAACTAACCTTAATGATAATTTTGTTTGTGATATGATCAAAAGCTTGTCTAGGTCTTCAAAGGAGACCCCCAAGGTAAGTGAAAAAGGTGTTGAGCTTAATCAAGCTCTCATCAAGCTTATTAGAGAAAACAAGTATGGGGGGTCTAAAGATGAGAATTTCCAAGCCCACATGGACCGATTCACACAAGCTAGTCAACTTGTTAAAATGGAAGGTGTGACTAGTGATGAGCTCAAGGTTAAGCTCTTCCCTCACTCCTTGAAGGGGGGAGCAAGGATTTGGTACGATGGTTTAGATGATACCCTCTCTTGGGAGGAGGTGTTCCAAAGGTTTTGTGCAAGGTTCATACCTTGCACATGTGGAAGAAATATTGATGGTAAGGAATTTCCTTCCTAACCCCAAAGGAAGGAGAGTCCACCTAGGACTATAACTTAGGGCTGCTTGGGAGACAACCCGAGTCTTGTTTTATTTTGCTTGTTTGGTTGTTGCATTTTGCAGGGATTGAGAGCCTAAATTCTGGAGTAGGAGGTGGCTCTAAGGCCTCCATGGTAATTAGTAAAGAAGGTCAACTGTTCCCTTTAGTTTAGCTCATGCATTTTTACATATTTTTTCTTTTGTAGCTTTTATTTTTCTTTTTATCATGCATTGTTATTTAAGTTTTTGTTTTTGGGTCTTTTACTTCCCCATACTCACATGCTTTTAGCTATAGTTTTGTTTCCTTACATGTGCTGTTTTTGAAAATGCTTTTGTGAATACTTAATGTTGTTTTTGGGGATGAGTGATTGCATGTTTGGGGAAGAGAGGAGGATACTTCGGTCTTCCGAGTGTTTCTTGAGAAAGGAGTCGAGGTGAGTCCATTAAGGGTCTATCTTTGACCCTTCACCATAAAATTTTCCTGGAGGATCCTGACTCACTCGTACTTCTTAGTTCTGTATTGATTTCACTCTTTGCATGCTTTGTGATACTTGTACAATTCTTGAGACTTGTAGGTTTTTGAACCTCAGAGTTTGTTGGCTTGAAAATTTGTCCCTAGTTGTCCCTCTTGAGCTAATTGAAGATTTCTTTGTTAGCTAAATGATTGGGATGGATGATAGGTTGGATTTTGGGGAGTGTTGGTCCTTGCATTGTTTTGGAGCTAAGTAAAGTTGAAAGTGTCTCTTGCCCTAAGTGAAAAATATTGAAAAAGAAGAAAAATAAGAAGAAAAGAACTCCTAATCAAAGTCGGAGTGCAAAAAAGGAAAAGAAAAGAAAGTTGAGAAAGGGGTCAAGAGACTGGTATTTGTAAAGTTTGTTGATGAAAGCTCCGGGGTTATGTGATTGGACCACACACAATAGTTTTGAAGCCTAGTCTTCCTTAGGAACCAACCACCTTGTACTTCACCAAGCCAACATTTCAACCCTTTGAAGTCTCATTGAATTTGTGCATATTTGATCTCTGTTTCTCTTGAGTGAATGATATCCAGAACCTATGAACAACTTGTGTGCTCAGTGCACTTAATATATATCTCATTCTAAGAATTTTAGATCTATATGCTTATCATGATGGACTCTACACTCTCCTTTGTCTACAAGGTGCACGAAGTGGATTGTTGTGTCTTTCTTTTGGAACCAGCTGTAGTTGCTAAATCCCCTGCTTTTGTGTGAAGTGTTCCTTGTTGGGCACTTGTTTTGGGAGCATTTCTTGCGCTTGAGGGCAAGCGAGTGTTTTTTACGATCGAGGGCGAGCTGTCGTTGAGTACAGTGGTGTGATGACCTTAGTTTAGTAGTGTTTTTAGGGTCATTTCTTTGTTTGTTTTAAGTCTTTTTGTTGAGTCTCATGTAGTGTTTCATGCATTCTCATGCATTTTTATCTTTCTTTGAGTCTTTACTTTGTTTTGGTATTTTTGTAGTTTTATAGGGACTTTTCTTGCATTTGAAGTAAGTGTAGGACTTGCATGATTTTCTTATGTTATTTGAGGGTCCTCTTTGCTAATGAGCTCTTTGAGCTTCTGGATATTTCCTTGGCTTGTTGGTTTTGTTTTCAGATCAGAAACTGAAGGAGAAGGAAGGCCAAGAAGCATGGAATTGAAGGAGGGGTTAAAGAGGCTTGAAGAAGAGTTACAAATAAGCTAAAAAGTCTTTCCAGCGAGCTTGGAGCGCCTAGGCGCTGGGAATTGGCGCCTAGGCGCTAGTTATATTTTTTGAGCCTTCTGGAATTGGCGCCTAGGCGCAGGGAATTGGCGCCTAGGCGCTGGGAACTTCCAGGGAGCATGTTTTCAGCTGGAATTGGCGCTCAGGCGCTCTGAATTGGCGCCTGAGCGCCCAGACTCGCCTATTTTGCCTATAAATTGGTTTTTAGACATTTCTCTTGGAACCTTTTGTCATTTTATCATATTTTCATAAGTTAGAAGAGAGGGTTTGAGTTCTGGAGCTTGAGGAGCTTTCTCTAAGCCCTATGTTTCAGGTTTCATCTTTATCTTCTTGTATGGATTCTATAGCCATGCTTGGCTAAACCCCTTTTGCTTTGGGTTCTTTGTAAGACTTATGATGTTTTAATCTTAATTCCTATTTCTATTCATGATTCCTCTGAGTAAACCCTTGAATCCCATATCCATGCTTTATGTTTCAAGTTAGAACATGTGCTAGCTTATACTTTTCTATAATAGAACAGAAGTTTGTTATAGATTAGGGACTTGTTGTGGGATTACCTCTTCTATACTTGCTACTAGGAATAGGGAAGGGTTGGGGTTTGTTGGCCTGAATTGCATGCTTAATGCCTTTAGAAAATGTTTAGGTTATCAAGGAATTGTGCTTATCTTTTGGCTTGAGAGGATTGTCTATGCGAGGCATCGATAGATGATTGATTAGGCTAGAACATCAAGGAGAGACTCGGAGTTTTGTGGATAGAATAGGTTGATTAGAACTGAATTACTCAAGCAAGAACCCAAGGCATTCTCACCATTGATTATCACACACTTATCTTTGTTAGCTTTCTAATTAAGTATCACAACAAGCAATCAAACTTTAAAACTGAATTTTACTCGCTTTTTAACCTTGAACTTGACTCTTAAACTGAATTCACATTCCAATTCCCTATGGTTCGATAATTTAAAACCCGGAGATATCTGTGCACTTGCAGATTGACCAACACTAATTTAGGTCTGTGTAATCCACACACATTCGCCATTTTCCGTTTGCTTTCTTGACCATTACCACATTTGCCAACCAGGTAGGGTACTTGATTTCGCGAATAAAATCCGTTGCAAGTAGCTTGTTCACCTCTTGCTGGGTCACCTTCTCCTTCTCATCGCCCATTCGTTGCCGAGTTTGGGTCACTGGCTTCGCCCCTGGGATTCAGTGCTAATTTATGACAAATGAAATTTGGGTCTATGCCAGGCATATCCCTGTGACTCCAAGCGAAAAGGTCTTGGTTCTCTCCCAACAACTTTGACAACCCCTGCTCTTGGCTTTCACTTAACCCGGTCCCTATTTTGTGCGTCTTATCGCCGAACCTCAACTCTTTGGTTTCCTTTATCAGGGTGGGTCTATTGACTCGTTGAGGCGTTCTGTTGAGGCGTTCTTCTTACCATACCGATCCACTGCGTTACAGTAACACTCTCTTGCAACCCTTTGGTCCACCACAATCCGTCCTATTCGCCCGCTCGCCAATGGGTACTTTATTGCTAGATGAGATGAGCTGTTGATATCACTGCGCACAGACGGTTTAAAGTGTTCCTACCAATGATCGCGTTATATGACCCTTCCGCCTCTAAAACCAAGCATTTTACTGTTAGTTTTTTTGAATTCTCGCCCTCGCCGAATATGGTATCAAGATCTATGACTCCTTTCACCCACACTCGTTCGCCCGCGAATCCTACCAAGGTCCCTTCATAGGGTAAGGTCACCTTCCCTTATTCCAAGTTGCGCAAACGCCCCTCCGTAGATGATATCTGTTGAACTCCCCTGGTCCAAGAGCGTTCGTTGTACGTCGAAGTGGTTAACCCGAATGGAGATCACGATCGAGTCTTCTAAGTGTGGTTTTAACCCGAAAAAATCAGCGGGTGAAAATGTGATGTCCGGATGCCGGAAACCGAAAGGTTCTTCTGCAACCGCATTCACCGTTCTGAGATATCGCTTGCGCGCTGCACTAGTGATTCCTCCTCCGCTAAAGCCTCCGACGATTGTGCCTATTTCTCCGATTGTAGGAGGTTTATTACGCTGCGCTTTAACAGTCTTTCCTGTTGTGATCAATTTCTCAACAGCATGCTGTAAAGCTCTGCACTTCCCGGTATCATGACCAGAAACTTGGTGATAAGCACACCACTCTCCCGTCACCCTACTCTTCACCGAAGAAGACTTTAACTTCCTCCTGGAACCTCGGTAGCTTTCCCTGTATAATCCGCTAGGTCCTAACGTCGCGTCCATTACGGTAACTGCCTCATCCTGTTGTTCCAAACGGCCAACGACTTCATAAATCAACTTTTGCCAACTTTCGCTAGCCTCCAACTCCGGAAATTGCGTGCTTACGCTTGCTGGCACTGCTCATCTTGCTCGTCTTGTTCCTGCGTGCTTACGCCTTGTGTTGGTTGATCGCGCTCACGCCTTAATTGTCCTCCTCGCAATCGATGATATCCTTCCATCGTATCGATTCCAATAATGGTTCCTATCAACTCAAGAAAATTCTACAAGAGATTTTACACCTTCCTTCAAATCGTGATCCACGTTGTCCGGGAATTGAAATCTACCGGTCCCCACAGACGGCGCCAATGTTCTCGCCATGAACATAGAATCAAGGCATAGTGCCAAGAATGTGTGGAATGTGATCGGAGATTTTAGAGAGATGAGCTCATAACTGCTAAGAGAGAGAAAATATAACTGAATTTCAATATTGTTATTGCCAAATGAGCTAAGAGTCTCCTACAAATGGTGACCATCCCCTATTTATAGATTTGGGGTTGGGCCTCCGTGCCTTTAATCTGTCTAAATGGGTCGGTTGGGGAGAGCGGCCCAAGGTCCAGGCATGTTCCGCGCCTAAGGCTGAGTCCCCTGGGCGAGGGACCCTGGGGTCTCGCCCAGTCCATATTATTAGATTGTGAAAAAATTGAACTAATGAATTGTGTTGTTGCTACCAATAGGAAGGTCCAGGTTTTTGTTGATGGAAATTTGGTTCTAGAGGAGCAGGTGAATGGTGGTTGGAATGGGTTTTTTTTTTAGGCTAAGGGTTGTGGGCATGGGGTTGCTTATGAGGTTGTTGTGTCTGAGGTTGTATCTGTGGCTATGGAGGGGGTTAAGAGTGGTGGGAATGTGGTAGTTTCTGAGGCTGAGGGTGTGGGAATGTGGTTGGTTCTGGTGGTGATGAGGATGATAGTAGCTCTTCAGATTATTCTCCGAAAGGAGTCCGCTTTGATGATGATGATATTGAAGAGGAGAAGGCAATGGATATGAATGATGGGTTTCCAATTGAGTGTATTGTTAAAATTGAGGTTCAACCCATAACAGAGTCTGCTGCTATAGTTCAAACTAGAACATAGCCTACTGTTGATCATCAAGGCACACATGGGGCGGTGTTGGTGAACCCATCTCAGAGCCTACAGTTTTTCATCAAGGCACACATGGGGTGGTGTTGGTGAACCGATCTTAGAGCCTACTGTTGTTCAACAAGACACACGGGGGAGGGGGGGGGGAGATGGGTAGTCAACCAAATTCAAAACCTTCTATTGTTCCTATGAAAATACCTCATTGATGTTGAGCATGAACTTGAAGATGGTTATAATAGTGGAGAGATTCAGATTAAAGATGGTTATGATAATGACATTGATGATAAGGGTCTTAATAGGCCCAAGTATCCTAAGTACAACAAGGAAGAGACGTGCAAGGACTTTATATTTATGGTGGATTCGAAGTTCAAAACTTAGGGAATTCAAGGATGCAGTAGCTCATCATTCAATTCAGAATGGGAGAGAACCCAATTATTTGAAGAATGATAGAAAGAGGTGCAGGATTGGATGCAAAAAGGAGTGTGACTTTCTTGTCATGGCTAGCAAGGTTGGGGGAAGCCAAACTTTCAAGATAAAAAGTTGGGTCTCAAAGCATACATGTGGGCGGGTATGTGACAACAAAAACTCTGCCTCAAGGTGGATTTCTAACATGATTATTGTGAAATATATGCCTATTATTAATGTGAAATTAAATGAGATTGTGGATGATGTGAGGCAGAATAATTCAGTTGGGATCACACCTTGGAAAACATTCAAGGCAAGGAAAATGGTTAAAGAGGTTTTGGAGGGTGATTCATCAAAGCAATATAGCATATTATGGTCATATTGTGCCGACTCGAAAGATTCATGTGTTGGAAACACAGCCAAAATAGACATGATAAGACCTACTAGTGGTGATTTGCAGCCTAGATTTGACAGTTTCTACATGAGTTTTGATGGCTTCTAGAAAGGCTTCAAGGCAACATGTAGACATTTCATAGGAGTGGATGGTCGCCATGTTAAGAGTAAATATGGTGGAATCTTGTTGATTGCAGTAGTTAGACTTCCAAATAATCAATACTACCCACTTGCATTTGGTGTGGTTTAGAATGAGAGTAAGGATTCTTGGAGATGGCTCCTCAATCTGCTGCTAGAAGATATTGGTGATATCAAGGATAATAGGTGGATATTTATATTCGACTAACAAAAGGTGAATGGCCCATTTACTATTTGTGAATTGTTGAATTCGTCCTCATTCTTACATTCACTAACCATGCTTTTGCGTGCGGCATCTATATGCAAACTTCAAGAAAAAATTTGGAGGAGGTCTGATGATCTAGGACTTGATAATTACAGCTACTAAAGCCACTTATTTCCATTGTTTTTAGGAAAAAATGATGGAGATTAGGGCAATGAATCAACAAGAATATGATTGGTTGATGCAGATTCTAACAAAAGCATGGTGCAATCATGCTTTCTGCTTCTACCCTAAATGCGATGTTTTGATGAACAAACTTTCAGAAGCATTCAACATCACAATTCTCTTTGCAAGGGACAAGCCAATAATCACAATATGCAAGTGGATCGAGCAATATCTCATGAGCAGGATTGCAAAAACAAAGGCAAAGGTGGAAAACTATAGAGGTGAAGTGATGCCTAAGCCAATGAATAGGTTAAACATGAAGGTGGAGAAGTATGGCCATTGGATCCCAAGACCTTGTGGTCGTGAGCAGTTTGAGGTGAAATACACAATGGGCACTGAGCAATTTGTGATAGACCTTGCTAGAGGAAGATGCACATCTAGGCATTGAGAGCTTGTTGGTATATCTTGCAGGCATGCAGTTGCAGATATCACATACCTTGGAAGAAATCCTTTGAAATCTATGCACAAATGCTATAGTAGAGAGACTTATGGGTTTTGCTACTCTTTTAATGTTTCACCTATAAATGGTCAATCTCAGTGGCCTGGGACTCCATATCTTGACATCCTCCCTCGATTATTTAAAGTAAGACCGCGTAGGCTAAAGAAACTAAGGAGGAGAGAGCCTGATGAAGAACCCAATCCGAAGAAGCTAAGAAGAAGTCATACCTCTAACAGGTGTAAGTGATGTGGATCTATAGGGAAAAATAGGAGAACATGTAAGGAACCTCCAACACCACAGGAGGTTGGAGAGGAAGCGAATGACAATAAGAATAACCAAAATGAGGAAGGGCAATCAAGCCAGCTGCCACTGAATCTGTAAGACCCGGATTTGCAGAACTGGTTTAACTATTTACTTTTCCGACTCACGCGTAGAATCAGTGTAAGCGTGACAGGAGTTGCCGTTTGAGAAAGTTTAATGAAGAAGAAAGTTCAGGATTTGCTTGAGGATTGTTTCATAGTCGTTTTAGGAGTTAGTGCGAGTCGTCTACACACCCGCCTTATGGCGAGAGTGTCCAGAATAGGCTAATTCCGCTCTTAAAGCAACGTTTAAGTGAAATTTCAACTCCTTGGAAAAATAAGAAGTTCTCTTTATTTTTCCTTCGACCAGTGTTTCATTTCGAAACTCTGGACTGTACGTACGATAGGTTTCAATTCTCGGAAGTCCGACGACGCTAAATTCTTTTCTTTAAAAACCCTAAATTCAATCACTGAATGAAGACTTTTTCTATTCAGAGCTTTTAACGAAGTTTCCATTCGCGTAGCCAGATTTCTTTCGACGTTTCCAATCTTTCTTCAGAACGAAGTTTTCTCGTCTGACCTTCACAGCAAAAAGTAGTTTTCGTGGCAAATTAACTTACACCGCTTTTGGATCGTTTTTCCCTAATTCAAGAGATTGGTTTTGAGTTCTGGAATTCTGTCGCCAGAATCTCGCTTAGAATTCACTGATGGACGTACTGCAAAAATCGGAATCGCGAAATATTCATTTTCCCACGATTTCACTCTCCTATAAATAGTAAAAAAATCACAAAACTCACCATTCTTCACCATTTGGGGCTGCGGGTCTGAAGGGGAGAAGAGGGAGGAAGAACTTCGTCGTTTCTCGCCCGATCTTCAAGCAGTTTGTCTCTATTTCACGGCATCGAGGTAACTTGCTTGATTCTTACCTCTGATCATTCTTTTTATCGCGTTTCTTTATCTCTTTCTGAGCTCAAAGTTTCGAGCTTTTCGTAAAACTATTCGATTTTCCCGATTTTTCTTTAGATCCATCTTCTATACTTACCCAACAACCTAGAACACTCGCCGTTGTGCGCCGATTTCGATCGAGTCACCGAAGATCTGAAAAACTGTACAAAAACCCTTTTGCGCACTTATTGAAACTTTATCGTCGAAAAGCCACACTCCGACTTAGTGCCTTTAGGATTAGTTGCTACAAATGTCGTTGTGAACGTTCCCATCAAATTTTTTTTCCGAAGTTTTAACTTCGAGTTTTTGAGCTTTAATTTTGGATCAAAATGCCCCTAACTAGTCGTAATTCGACCCGGTCGTTCTAAAATTTTTCCGACAATTTCTTTACCCTAGTTTTACCCTAAAACTACCTAGGAATTAAATTAGATCGAAGAAAAAGCGCCGAAATGCTAAATTGGAGAGTGGCCGAGACCTATATGTGTTAGGACAATGAGGAAACTCAAATCTGGGCAAGGTTGGCCTTCTGCTTACTGTAGCCTTTCGAGTCACCGAAATTTTGGCTTTGGTTTCGTGTCATTCCGAGTTCTGTAGCTCGAGATATGCGCATTTTGGTGAGCAAAGGTAAATATTAGAATTTCTGTTTGGTTTCACTAGTCAAAACTCATCCATTCGGGAAAGCCTTCCATTCGTGCATAAATGTTGTACTCTGAAGCTTCAATGCTTTGTCTATCGTTAATTAGTTGTATTGTGATCGAGCTAATCGATTTTGTTTGGATTTCTGCTTTGTTTTCTCCGAGGTTCAGTTGAAGGAACTTTGGGTTTTACGGAGCATTTGTGTGAGGAGAACCTTTACCAAGAGGCTGGAACAACTCGAGGTTAGGGCAACTTACCTATTAGCTAAGATTGCATGATAGGGGTTGATAAATTCGACTTGTTTATTACTTTGATATTGGATATGATGATTAATTATTGTTATGTTGTTTTCATAACTTATGATGTTGGTATTGTATTAAATTGTGCGCCTTGAAGCGACTTCGAAGCGAAGAATCACTGAACTGTTTCCTTTTGATCTTTCGGGTTGGATGAACAACCCTAGGCAAGTCCAAACCGAGGTTTGAGACCTAGCCATTCTTTGGTATACTTAGACTTTCCCCGGGGGTTTACATTTGGTGGGATTTTGGCAAATTTAGAATGACTAGAATCTTGGAACTAGAGACCTTAGGGACTTAATTTTCGAAAATGAAACTCATAACTTGACTAATTCAACTTGAAACATTTTTTATTAATGAATAAAATCATAGGGAACTTAAATGGGTTATGATTGCGAAAGACGGGGAAATGTCGACAAGTCTTGTAGCTATTTGGGAATTGGGGGAAACCACGGATGCGATCCACGGTGAAGACGGGTGGTCACCGAGTACTCTAGTACTCTTTCTTTGGGGTTTGTGTCGTATTGACCGACATTAAACACGTGGGTTTTTACATTGGGATCTTCTGTTAGTTAAACACGTACGGGTGAGGACGATTCGATGTTTGGCTAACCATATTGCATCATGCATACATTCGAGGTTTGTACGATCGAAAGATTGAGCCTCGGTGAAGTTTGGACGGCTTCACGAAGGTTGGGACGACCTTCATCGAAGAACACCTGGGTCTATCTTCGGCATAGCGGGCAGAGTGGCACGACCTAGGGTGGTTGGGGCTGATCCGACTATGCATGGGTTTGTAAGCGACACCCGAGCGGAAATGATTAAACACTAGGCCGGTGTTAGGACTGACTCGATGGTGCCCATCTCAAACAAGTATCCGGATCATATTGAATTGCATTTTACGCATACATTCACCCTGACTAGAATTGTATGCTGTTTGAATTATCGAAGTATTGTTAGAGCCGGTAACATGCTAGGATTATATTTATATATATAATAACATATATATATATATTCCCCAATCACATGTTGTTTGTATAATTACTTTATTCCGTGAGTTGACCCTAGCGCCTTGGTTTTGGTTTCATGTTTGTGTTTGGGCGGTCGGCCTGCTGCTAGTTGTCGATGGCGGTTTGGGTTTCGATGGTCTCTCCCTCGGGGGGGTCAGGTTTGAGTTGGAGGACCGTACTGAGGAGCGTGGACGTCTGACGAAGGGAGTTCTACGACGCGTGGAGCTGAGCTTCAACCTACCGTCTTCAGTTCGCTGTGGACCAGGCACTGGCCGGAGACCACCTTCGACTTCGTCTTCGTCTGACAAGGGGGAGGAGGAGGATTTGTGAGCAGTTCTGGAGGGTAGATTCGGTGGGCACCATATTTAGTGTAGAGCTCTGATTCGTCTTACTTTTGGGACAGGGTAAGTTCCCAATGCATGGCTTTTTGTGTAGTTCTCTTGTTGAGGAACCACAGAGAGTCTGTCGGACTATATGGGTCTTTTGTTTAGGCCATTTTGAGGCCGACTTTCTCCTAGTGGTTTGTACTTATAACTTTCTCACTTACACTACTGGATCTGTATATATTTGCCCACGGGCACACTACTTTGGAGTCACTGCGAGTGCGCGTAACGTTGGAGTGCAGCTGAGGCTGTACATGTTTATATGATGTACATCGGTTAGTTTAGTTTGCTGGTTTATGTCTTATTTTCCATCACTATAATTGAAAGAATCAAACACAACGAAAAAAAAAATACCTTCTTTTCCGCGTAAAGTTTATTGTGAGTTACTAAAGTGACACCCGAAAATCGGGGTGTTATAGAATCAGGCAGTTCAGCACAATGATGCAGGGCAATCAAGTGCACAGGCTGTGAATGAAGCAGCTAAATATGTATACATACACCTTTAAATACAGTTCATTGATGCAACCATTCAGCTATATGTACTAATTGTACTATGTTGAATGTCTATTTTCGCAGCCAAATGAAACACAAGTGTATATAAGAGGAGAAGACCAAGGAGGACACTAAGTACATCACAAGGATGCAAATCAGAGGCGAAAATAAGTTGTTAATGAAGCAACTGAACATGCATACACACACTAAGGTACCGTTTGACCCACCTTTTTTAGAGCTTAAAAGCTACTTATAATTTAAGTTAAAAATAAGAGCTTTAAAAATAAAGCTAAAGATGTTTGGTAATTTTCATATTTTTACAACTTAAATGTAACTTTTAAGTTAAAAGTTGTTTGATCACTACTTTATATCTTTACAAATTTACTCATCTAAACATTTCATCAAATAGTTGGAATGAAAACTTATATACATACAAAGTTTGATATCATTCGTCTAACTCAACATCAGAAACATTCCCCATCCATGAAGCACTTGTTAACATGATAATTTCTTTGAGAAAACCAACAAAATTAACCTTTCATAATGTTAAATTCTTTTAAGAACCAGAAGAAAAAAAACGAAAAAGTTGAAGAAACCAGAAAAAAAGTGAAGAAGGGGCAAAGACCACAGAGGACAGCAAACCAAGACCAAGCAGCACATGTATGACAATTTGTAATTGATGTAAAGTTTGTAATTGTTACTAATCATAAACCCTAAAATATACATCCAATAATTCCTAGACCAAGAAAGACAACAAATTAGAGGTGGTGTGAAAGTATGAATCCAATAACATTAACAGTCAATCAAGTCTAGTAGCAGGCAGTGAACTGAGGACAACAACAAGTTATCAACCAAGGACAACAAGTGGTTGTTAATCAATCTCAACAGCAGGTGAGATTTCATATAATTTAACACGTACTTGATCTCATGAATGCAGTTAGTTGAAAAAGTATAACCAAGTGCAATAACAACCAATGAATAAAAGAAATGAAGCAGTGATTCTGAGGCAATAGCATGCAGTGAATCAGTACAATCTAGGTAGCAGCAGGGTAAAATACAAAGACAACAAGGGGGAACTCAAAGGCAGATGATTGACAAGGTAAATTCCTTATTGCTGGTCACAATAATATTTATTGTCTTCAAATATCAAACTTTCTAATCTTCATATGTTGCATTTTGTGTTTGGAGAAAACAAGGAGAAAGCAGCTCAACAGTTTCAAGGCTGCCAGCACAACTTCTTCTAAGTCTTCCTAGGTAGGCTGAAAACAGGACAATTGCACAAGTCATGGATATTATGTCACATGTATTCCGCTTCAACAATAGATGACATATCATGTTTATGATGTTCAACAAGGCTAACACTTTCACTCCTTCATTGAATGTGCACGTGCATCAAGGGTGCAAGGACCTCAAATTATGAGTCAAGAAGTTAGTAATGAAGCAAGAGTTGAAGTGCCACAACTTCTGATTCAAGGATGAAGCAATGGATGTCCAGACGTCTTGAGTCAACAAGGAAGCAGTGATAACCAACTATCAACACAAAATAATGTTGTTAGGAAATGACAATGGTTGGTGTAAAGTACTTTTTGAAAAATGTGTCTACTGTCGGCCAATTTGGTTTGTAGTGTTTGTCTTGGGTTTTTTTATTATACTTTTGAATGTGGACCACTAATTTCAGGGGTTGAAGCATATAAAATGACGCACATAGTTATGTTTTCTTGTGTTTGAGAACATCTCATTTTGTTTGGTTTTGTGCCATATAGAGATGTCAAGACAAATTAGGTTTAAGTACGTGGATTACTTTAAAGTATGTTAAAGATGTTAAGACATGGTTCTGTGACATTTTCTTTGGTTATGTGACATTGATGGTGGGTATGTGACACTCTTGTTACTTTACATTTCCAAATCTTGTTATTTTCAGTTTTTAGTTTTCATTTCACATGTTATTTGAGCACATGCATAAGAAATCCTAATCAATTGTTGGCCTAAATTGTTAGTTCAATAATGGACAATCTTGTGGCAACCCGTAACCAAGTATTCAAGGAGGGGCATCTTGTAGGTGAAAAACATATACTGCACACACATGTTAAACTTACATTTTCAACAAAGCAAAGTAGATATATGCCAATATCCAAAGCAAGCCATACATTTTCATGATAAAAAATTTACGAGAGAAAGTTCAAGAAAACATAAGAAATTTCTAACACATAGTCTTACATTTTCCTTCAATCCCACAGACTTAATATTTCTATCTGAGTGGGGAGGCGGCGACAAAATATTTTATAACAAAATATTTAATTGTTTTCACTTTTTATATAGAGAAGCTAAAGATATTTTATAAATATTTATAATATAAGAAGATATTTATTTTTTGGTCATAGGATATTTTTTTTCATCTTGTTTTTTTAAAGCAAAAGATATATATATATAGACAACGGGAAAAAGGCTCAAACCAAGAGAAAATCACATCGAGGGGAATCAACGAGGGAACGCCCTAGTCCGACAATAGACACTGATCAAGTGTAATCACCGGATCATCCAGAACTATTGTCTCAGAAACAACATAATCATGAACCAATGCACGATCTGAACCATCAACTAAGTCGCCACCCAAACCTGTATCCCAAAAGCACTCAATCTCCATAGATGAACCATCAACATCATTAACATCACTTGGGAGAAAAAGAACATCATTGTTCTGTACTAGGGAAAGCTTTCGTAAGAGAATGACTGAAAGTAAACCCTAGCAGAGCACTAAAATGGCAAAAATATCATAAAAGGAATATTCTCATTAAATGTTTTAAAGGTACTTTTTACAATGTGTTGACCTCTCCTTTTATAGAGGGAGTGATCATGATGTGGACCTTTCCTGTACTTGGGCCTGACAACCGGGGCCCAAGCCTCTATGCATATAAGACAAATCTAATGGAATCTTCCAGCTGGCTTGTGGGCCCATCTAAAGGAAGGGGCGAGATTCTTTGTTGTTTGGCAAATTCCGCCCTAGCTGCATTCGTTCATCTGATTTCCTGATTTGGGCGGGCATAAGGAATCCTTATGTCCCGCCAAGTCCACATGCCCCCAAGACATAAGGCTCAGGTAAGTTGAGTCGAAATGTCTTAATATGCTACTTCGTCGTCTGCTCTTATCATTCACTTTGTGTTTCTTGTATTTATATCGCCATTCTTTACAATCAGGATATATCGCCACGTTCCTGTTCATGGATATGTCGCCACCTTCATGTTACTCATTACCCCGCCATCTTTATTTTTGTTGACGCGTCACCATCGTCACAACCGTCAATCACGTCTTTTCAACTGACACACGAAATCCTAGTTTTCCGGGATTTCGTCATCATTTGCCCTGAATGTGCGTCTCGAGGAGTTACACCTTTTCACTTCATACCTTTTCAAATTTCAAATCCCACGACTCTTCACTATCTCTCCCACTCATTCTCTCTCCAAATCCCACGACTCTTCACTATCTTTCCCACTCATTCTCTCTCCTCCCTTTTCGTCTATAAAAGTCCCTTTTTACTTTTCACTTTTCACTTTTCCGAAACTCTTTCCCTGAGACTTCTCCGAAATTCTTGCTTTTTCCTCTTTGAACTCCGGCGAACCTCCGTTTACTCCGGCCGTCGTCATTGCGCGTTGTTCTCCCATAGCTGACGTTCTCCTTTCCCAATCCTCCATCTCTTCCTCCAGTGAGTTCTTTACATCTTTCTCCTCTCGTTTTGTGTTCTCTTTCTGGAAACTGTTCATCTTTTTTATCTTCTTGAACCTGTTCACCTTTTTTTTTTTTTTTATCTTTTATGAAATTACCCAACATGTCTTTGAACAATATTAGCATTTCTTCCCTGGAGCTTTCTTCACCCTCCACAGAGGGGGAAATTTCTGCCCCCATTGCCCCCACTGTTATTGAAATTCAATCCTCGCCCTCTACTCACGATGATTCCGGCCCCGCCGGTTCGGTCGATTCTGTCCTTTCTTCAAATGGGGATTTATCCTCGCCCGAATGGCATCAAAATGTGCAGTTAGTTGAAGATAAACGCCTGTGGCGTTCCATCTGGAGCAGTATTGGGAGCATCAACTCGCTTCGGATAACTGCCCAAGGGTTTACGAAGATAAATCCCGCCACCTCTAGTAACGAAGATCTGCAATTGAATGTCCTTTCATGCGGCGATGATGACTGTGTTCTTTTACGCAAAGAATCGTCAGATGAATCGCCCGATTTCTTTTTCGTTTATGGTTATTTTTTCACTGACTTGAATATAAAACTTCCTTTCTCACCTTTCATATGCCACGTTCTATCCTTTCTGAACGTGGCGCCTTGTCAACTCCAGCCCAACGCCTAGGGCTTTATCTATTGCTTCGAAATTCTTTGTGAGCATTTGAGCTTCACGCCCACCTACCCCTTGTTCTTTCTCTTCTATAAGTCTGTTACCAAGAAACCTACGTCTATAAAGTGGGTCCCACTTTTAGCTCGCAAGAAAGTGAGCCGATTCACCGCCCTCAAGAGCCATTACAAAGTGTGGCAGAAAAAATATTTTAAGGTTGTTGAATCGCCTGAAATAAAAAACTTGTTCCGAGATTCCGATAATAATCCTCTCTTCCCCTTTTATTGGACGAGAAATCCTCGTCGAAAAATCTCCGTTTCGTGTGACGCCTTGGACGATTCCGAGCGAGGGGTCGCCGACTATCTCCGCTCATTGCCAATAATCTCTGGTCATGATTTGACTGAGGCGTCGAAATCCGGCACCTGAAATCAATTCTTTAGTAAGTTTATAATCTTCATCTATAACTTGGTTTTTTGTTTTTCATATGTGATGTCTAACTGATGCTTTCCTGTGCAGCCACGATGGGTAAGGGAAAAACCGATGCCAGCCCGCTGAATATGAAAGCATACCTCGCCCAATCTGCTGAAGCGGCGAGAAAAAGAGTGGCGGAAGCCGAGCAAAAGAAGAAGCTTGAAGGCGCTTCAGATGCTAACCACCACAGGGATCCTAAGCGCCAAAAAACTTCAGCGCTGGTGAAAAAACTACTGGTGGTAAACCTCTTCACCAGACAACTCTCAATCCAACTGGTTCGGGCTCCAAGAATAGACCGATGGAGAAAAAGAAAGGAAATGACAACATCCCGCCACCCCAACAAGATTCAAGCATGATGATTAACCGCCCGCCAACTCCATTTAGCCATGCTGGCACTAGCTCAGCCATTGGTGGCGAGGCTCCTCCCCCTTTGCTAAACTTGTCCGATCCTCACTTCAATGGGTTGGACTTCATGACTCGAACTTTTGACAACCGGATTCACAAAGATATTTCCGGTCAAGGTCCCCCCAACATCGCTTCCCTGGCCATTTACCATGCGCTTTCTGCCGCCAGCACCGTGGCGGGCATGGCCCACTGTGTAAAAGATTTGCAGGCGGCCAAGAATCGTTTGAAAAGAAAGCGACTGATTATAAGGTTGCATATGAGCGAGCGAAAGTCGATGCTGAGACAGCCAACAAACATTTGAAGTCTGCTGAGGAGAAATGCGCTAAGTTATCTGATGACTTGGCGTCTTCTAACCTGCTCCTTCAGAAGACTAAGTCTCTGAAAGAAGCCATCAATGTCAAACACACTGCCGTTCAGGCTAAGTGTCAAAAGCTGGAAAAGAAGTATGAACGCCTGAATGCTTCCATTTTAGGGCGCGCATCCCTCCAATTTGCTCAAGGCTTTCTGGCGGCCAAAGAGCAAATAGTGTTGTTGAACCAGGCTTTGATCTATCCCGTATCGGGTATCTAAAGGAAATCAAGGATGGTCAAGTGATTGGTGATGATGATGTTGACCTTGGCCTCCTTCCTCAATTTAATTCTGAAAGTGAGTCTGAGGAAGGAAATGGCGAGGATGGGAATGACCAGGACAAGAATGAGGATCAAGGGAAGGAGGACCCTCAAACTGTCACCAGCCAAGACAACAATGCCAACAATGAGAACCTGGCTTAAATTTATTGCCTGTTTTTATTTTGTTTAAGTGTCTTTGTTTTTGGGCTTTGCCCTTTTTCTTTCTTGTTGTATTAAGAGATGTTAGGGCCACGCCCTTTTTGTTATCTTAATGAAGTTCTTTTCAATTCAACTGTTGTTATCGTTTAACTCCACTGTTGTTATCTCGGCGTTGTTTATTTACTAAACCGTTGTCGTTTATCGGTTTATATACCTTAGTCGATTTTTCGACGTGGCTTGGTTTCTAGTGGCCACTAGAATTGCCAAGGCTTTTAATATTTGGTGGTGACACTTTCTTATTCCGAAAGGTTCGCGGTATTTTGATACCCTGATACGACTTGCGCAGCATAAATTCGCCATATAAATCAAAAAATAACAATATCTTAAAATGATTTTTTAATTTTTCATAATTGGGAGCAATTGCCCCTTCATTCTTTACATATGCTGTCTCATTAAAAAACTTTCCAAAAGATAGGGAAAAAGAGTGCGACTTCATTCATTTTTGTTGTTGTCCTTAGCTGAAATACTGCTTCAAATGAGAGGCGTTCCATGTTCGGGGAATCTTTTGACCATTGAGTTGTTCCAATTTATAGGCTCCTCCTCCAACATCGCCAATTATCCTGTAAGGCCCACCCCAATTGGGCGAAAGTTTGTTGTGCTCATCGGGTATAGTGTTCTTTCGAAGCACTAAGTCCCCCACTCTCATAGTTCTTGGAACTACTTTTGTTGCAAATTTTCTGGCAACTTTGACTTTCCCTGCCTCATTCCTTAGCTGTGCCTTCCGTTGTTCCTCAGGCAGCATGATTAAACTTGCTATCAAGTTTTCCCCATTGTTTTCCTCATTAAACCGAGTTGCACGCCAACTTTGATTCTCAATTTCAACAGGGAGCATTGCATCAGTTCCATAAGTCAAACGATATGGGGTTTCCTTCGTGCTTGTCTGCTCAGTTGTGTTATATGCCCATAGGACGCTTGGTAGCTCCTCTGCCCAAAGACCTTTCGCCTCATCCAACTTCTTCTTTAAGCCTTTTAAAATAACCTTGTTGGCTGATTCGGCTTGTCCATTTGTCTGTGGATGTTCTACTGAAGCAAACCTCATTTCAATTCCCATATCTGCACAAAATTCTCTGGTGATATTACTTGTGAATTGAGTCTCATTGTCCATAACCAAAGCCATGGGAACCCCATATCTGCACACAATACGTCGCCATAGGAAACTCCTGACCTTGGCGGCTGTGATAGTCGCCACTGCTTCCGCTTCTATCCACTTGGTAAAATATTCAACCGCCACAATGATATACTTCAGTTGAGCTTTAGCTACTGGGAAAGGTCCTAGAATGTCAGTCCCCCACATAGCAAAGGGCCAAGGTGCCATCATGGTTGTTAACTCTTCAGGCGGGGCTTTATGTAAGTCAGAAAAAACTTGACACTTTTCGCACTTCTTTACATATTCTAGACAATCCCTCTTCATCGTCGGCCAGTAAAATCCTGCCCTTAACACCTTTACTGCCAACGATCGCCCCCCTATGTGGCTAGAACATACCCCTTCGTGGACCTCCGCCATGACTCCCTGGGTATCTCTCGTGTCGATACATTTAAGCATAGGAGACATAATTCCCCGTCGATATAGTTCACCATCTACCAACGTGTAAAAACTAGCCTCCCTACACCTTTCTTTTGTATTCAGGGCATTGTCCTTAGGAGGATCTTTGAGGAAAGTCTTGATTGGCTCCATCCACGAAGGTTCGCCTTCGATAACTGACTTCACTGACTTTAACCTTACTTCCACCAAGTCAATACTGGGGCGAGGAAGAGTTTCATGAATAACTGTTTGATAATTGCCCAATCGCCCCGTGCTAGCCAATTTTGCTAGCACATCAGCCCTTTCGTTTTGACTTCTTGGAACATGTTCTATTCTGATCTTCCCTATCTCCATCATTAATCTACGCACCACTTCCAGGTACTTTGAAAGTTGCGGATCCTTGACTTGATACTCGTCATTTACCTGTTTAACAACCAGCTATGAGTCGCCCTTGATGAACAATTTCTGAACGCCTAATTCAATGGCTAGCCTTAGTCCGGCAATTAGAGCCTCGTACTCTGATTGGTTGTTGCTTGCCTTGAACTCGAATTTCAAAGATTGTTCAATGACCATCTTATCCGCGCTTTCAATAGTTATTTCAGCTCCACTTCCAGTGTTGTTTGAGGATCCATCAACAGACAGGATCCACTCGCCTTGGGTTTTCTCGCCTTCTGTGGGTGTTAATTCAGCCACGAAATCGATCAAGCTTTGGATTGTAACTTGTCCCCTTGTCTCATACTGTATATCATACTCAGACAACTAGACTGACCAGCTGACTAACCGCCCAGACAAGTCGGGCTTCTGGAGTACCTGTCTTAAAGGAACATCAGTTTTAACCCTGATTGAGAAACTTTGAAAATATGGCCTGAGGCGTCTTGCAGTTTTTAGAACTGCTAAGGCTGCCTTCTCAATTTTCTGGTAGCGCAATTCAGCACCCTGTAGGGTATGACTCACAAAATATATAATCTTCTGCTTCTTTCCTTCTTCCTGAAGCAACACCGTGCTGACCGCCCTATCCGTGACCGCCAGGTAGAGCATCAAAGGAACACCTGGCGTTGGTTTGGATAGCACCGGCAACGTTGCTAATGATTCTTTCAACTTGCAAAAAGCTTGCTCACATTCCTCTGTCCATTGAAACTTGGAATTCTTTTTCAAACAGGTAAAGAACGGAGCCGCTTTGTTGTAAGATCAAGTTTTGATCTAGTAGTACAACTCTATGTTTTGATGATTACAAGTTAACCTTTTGATATGAACAATTGTGGTACTCTAACGTGTTTTTCTGAGTGTGCTATTTACAGGCTCTGACCTCAACTCAATCTCACACAAATCAGAAGCACTGTGTATAAAGGGTAACCCAAGCAACGCTTTCGCATTCACCATGTTCAGTATGAACAGTGGAAAAGCTTCAGAAGTTCTGAAGATATACAAACTCTGATGTGGACTCAGTCGCTAGAAGCTCTGAAGATCCAGAAGTTCTGATAACCAAGAAACACTGAAGGTTCAGATGTTCTGATGGTGTAGAAGACTCTGAAGATCCAGAAGCTGAATAGTGGAAACTCTGAAGTCCAGAAGCAAGAAACTCTGAAGGCCATGTTCTTCCCTCTGAGTTCAGAATCAGAAGATACAATGGTCAGAGGATCTGTGCTTTCCCTCTGACTCTGATCAACCGGCTTCACAAGTTCCAATATGAAGGATTCCCCTGATCAGAAGTCTCCTAGGTTAAAAGGTCAAGTCGCTATCCAAGTACAAAAGCAAGTGTACCTTCCTGACGACCTACCTAACGTTCTCAGCCACAGCAGAAGCTGGATTTTCCAGAACTGCCCTCCAACTGTAGCATTTCCCATGCAACGCTCAACCCTAATCCTTGGAGTATATATAGAGGCTGAAGATTGAAAGAAGCGGCGAAGAGAATACTAGAAGCAATACACACGCGCAAGATATTCAAAATATTCTAAGCTTTCTTTCATCTGAAATTCATAGTGTTTACTACCAGCTTTTTAGAAGCAAATCTCTTGTAAACATTTCTTTGATAAACAGTTTGTTTAGTTCCTTTAGGAGATCAAGGTTGATCGGATCCTAGAGAAGACTAAGAGAGTGAATCTTAGTGGTAGTTCCTTTAGGAGATCAAGTTTGATCGGATCCTAGAGAAGACTAAGAGAGTGAATCTTAGTGTGAGCTAAGTCAGTGTAATTGTTAGTCACTTGTAGGTTTCAAGTGCAGTTGTAACTCTTACCTGATTAGTGGATTGCCTTCATTCTAAGAAGGAAGAAATCACCTTAACGGGTGGACTGGAGTAGCTTGAGTGATTTATCAAGTGAACCAGGATAAACTCCCTGTGTGCTTTTCTATCCCTTATCTTTAGCACTTTGTTCTCGAAAAGATTTGGTAAAATCTTTAAGGTGGAAGTTTTATCTTGAAAACGTTATTCAAACCCCCCCCTTTCTACCGTTTTTCATACCTTCAATTGGTATCAGAGCGCAAGTTCTGATTACCACACCTAACAGTGTTCAGTGATCCGGGCCGGTGTGAAAAACAATGGCTGCCACCACCAGTGAAACTCAAAGAGATGGTTACAATGCAAAGCCTCCTATGTTCGACGGTCAAAGGTTCGAATATTGGAAAGATAGACTGGAAAGTTTCTTTCTGGGTTTCGATGCAGATCTCTGGGATATTATTGTGGATGGCTACGAGCGTCCAGTTGATGCAGATGGCAAGAAGATCCCAAGGTCAGAGATGACTGCAGATCAAAAGAAGCTGTACTCACAACATCACAAAGCAAGAGCAATTCTTCTGAGTGCTATTTCCTATGAGGAGTACCAGAAGATTACAGATCGTGAGTTTGCTAAAGGCATTTTTGATTCTCTGAAGATGTCTCATGAAGGAAACAAGAAAGTCAAAGAATCAAAGGCATTGTCTTTGATCCAAAAGTATGAATCCTTCATCATGGAGCCAAATGAGTCCATTGAAGAAATGTTCTCCAGATTTCAACTGCTTGTAGCTGGCATACGTCCTCTCAACAAGAGCTACACAACAAAAGATCATGTCATAAGGGTCATCAGGTGTCTTCCTGAAAGTTGGATGCCTTTGGTGACTTCAATAGAGCTCACAAGAGACGTTGAGAATATGAGTTTAGAAGAACTCATCAGCATTTTGAAATGCCATGAGCTGAAGCGCTCAGAGATGCAAGATCTGAGGAAAAAGTCCATAGCCTTCAAGCTGAAGAAGAAGAATCTGAAGAAGCATCAGAAGATTCTGATGAAGATGAGCTGACTCTGATCTCCAAGAGACTCAACCGCATCTGGAAGCACAGGCAGAGCAAGTTCAAAGGCTCTGGAAAGGCAAGAGGAAAGTCTGAATCCTCAGGTCAGAAGAAGTCTTCAATCAAGGAAGTCACATGTTTTGAGTGCAAAGAATCCGGGCACTACAAAAGTGACTGTCCAAAATTGAAGAAGGACAAGAAGCCAAAGAAGCACTTCAAGACCAAGAAGAGTCTGATGGTGACATTCGATGAATCAGAGTCAGAGGATGTTGACTCTGATGGTGAAGTCCAAGGACTCATGGCCATTGTCAAAGACAAAGGAGCAGAGTCAAAGGAAGCTGTTGACTCTGACTCAGAATCAGAAGGAGATCCAGACTCTGACGATGAAAATGAGGTATTTGCTTCCTTCTCTACCTCTGAACTGAAACATGCTTTGTCTGATATCATGGATAAGTATAACTCCTTGTTGTCTAAGCATAAGAAGTTGAAAAAGAACTTATCTGCTGTTTCTAAAACTCCTTCTGAACATGAGAAAATCATATCTGATTTGAAAAATGATAATCATGCTTTAGTTAACTCTAATTCTGTGCTTAAGAATCAAATTGCTAAGTTAGAAGAAGTTATTGCCTGCGATGCCTCTGATAGTAAGCATGAATCTAAGTATGAAAAATCTTTTCAAAGATTCCTGGCTAAAAGCGTAGATAGAAGCTTAATGGCTTCAATGATCTATGGTGTAAGCAGAAATGGAATGCATGGCATTGGCTATTCTAAACCAATTAGAAATGAGCCCTCTGTGTCTAAAGCTAAATCTTTATATGAATGCTTTGTTCCCTCTGGTACCATATTGCCTGATCCTGTACCTGCTAAAGTTGCTAAAAACCCTCTTAAAAAGGGATCTTTCTCTATGACTAAATATCATGCAAATATTCCTTTAAAATATTATGTTGAGACACCCAAGGTGATCAGAACCTCTGGGGTAACTAACAAAAGAGGACCCAGAAAGTGGGTACCTAAGGACAAGATTATCTATGTTGCAGATATCCTTGATAGCTCCACTGAAACACCAATCATGGTATCTGGACAGTGGATGCTCGCGTCACATGACGGGAGAAAAGTGTATGTTCCGAGAGCTGAAACTTAAGCCTGGAGGCGAAGTTGGCTTCGGAGGAAATGAAAAGGGTAAAATCATTGGTACTGGTACTATTTGTGTAGATAGTAGTCCATGCATTGATAATGTTTTATTGGTAGACGGCTTAACACATAACTTATTGTCTATAAGTCAATTAGCTGACAAGGGTTATGATGTTATATTCAATCAAAAGTCCTGCCGGGCTGTAAGTCAGATCGATGGCTCTGTTCTGTTTAACAGCAAGAGGAAGAACAACATTTATAAGATCAGATTATCTGAGTTGGAGGCTCAGAATGTGAAGTGCCTTCTGTCTGTTAATGAAGAGCAGTGGGTATGGCATAGACGGTTAGGGCATGCCAGTATGAGAAAGATTTCTCAGCTGAGCAAGCTAAACCTTGTCAGGGGCTTACCCAATCTGAAGTTCGCTTCAGACGCTCTTTGTGAAGCATGTCAGAAAGGCAAATTCACAAAAGTCCCTTTCAAGGCAAAGAATGTTGTCTCAACCTCAAGGCCGTTAGAACTTCTGCATATCGACCTGTTTGGACCAGTGAAAACTGAGTCTATAGGTGGCAAGAGATATGGGATGGTTATCGTTGATGACTATAGCCGCTGGACATGGGTAAAGTTTCTAACCCGCAAGGATGAGTCTCATGCTGTGTTCTCTACCTTCATTGCTCAAGTGCAAAACGAGAAGGCTTGTAGAATTGTGCGTGTCAGAAGTGACCATGGTGGAGAGTTTGAGAATGACAAGTTTGAGAGTCTGTTTGATTCCTATGGAATTGCACATGATTTCTCTTGTCCCAGAACTCCTCAACAAAATGGCGTTGTTGAGAGGAAGAACAGAACTCTTCAGGAGATGGCTAGAACCATGCTCCAAGAAACTGGCATGGCTAAGCACTTTTGGGCAGAGGCAGTAAACACAGCGTGTTACATTCAGAACAGAATCTCTGTGAGACCAATTCTGAATAAGACTCCTTATGAATTGTGGAAGAACATAAAACCCAACATTTCTTATTTTCATCCTTTTGGCTGTGTTTGTTATGTTCTCAATACTAAGGATAGATTGCATAAATTTGATGCTAAGTCTTCTAAGTGTCTATTACTTGGTTATTCTGATAGATCTAAAGGTTTTAGATTTTATAATACTGATGCTAAGACTATTGAAGAATCTATTCATGTTAGATTTGATGATAAGCTTGACTCTGACCAGTCAAAGCTAGTTGAAAAGTTTGCAGATTTAAGCATTAATGTTTCTGACAAAGGCAAAGCTCCAGAGGAAGTTGAACCAGAGGAAGATGAACCAGAGGAAGAAACTGGTCCCTCTAACTCACAAACTCTGAAGAAGAGCAGAATCACTGCAGCTCACCCTAAGGAATTGATTCTGGGCAACAAAGATGAACCAGTCAGAACCAGATCTGCCTTCAGACCCTCTGAAGAGACCTTACTGAGTCTGAAAGGATTGGTGTCCTTAATTGAACCCAAGTCCATAGATGAAGCTCTTCAGGACAAGGATTGGATTCTGGCCATGGAAGAAGAACTGAATCAATTCTCCAAGAACGATGTTTGGAGCTTAGTGAAGAAGCCTGAGAATATTCATGTTATTGGAACAAAATGGGTATTCAGAAACAAGCTGAATGAGAAAGGAGATGTAGTCAGAAACAAGGCAAGGCTAGTTGCTCAAGACTACAGCCAGCAGGAAGGAATAGACTACACTGAAACATTTGCTCCGGTAGCAAGACTGGAGGCAATCAGACTGTTGATCTCCTTCTCAGTAAATCACAACATAGTTCTACATCAGATGGACGTAAAGAGTGCCTTCCTAAATGGTTATATCTCAGAGGAAGTCTATGTTCATCAACCCCCAGGTTTTGAAGATGAAAAGAAACCAGACCATGTGTTCAAATTGAAGAAATCACTCTACGGTCTGAAGCAAGCTCCCAGAGCATGGTATGAGAGACTTAGCTCATTCCTTCTGGAGAATGAGTTTGTAAGGGGTAAAGTAGATACAACTCTCTTTTGCAAGACTCATAAAGATGATATCTTAATTGTGCAAATTTATGTTGATGATATTATATTTGGTTCTGCTAATCAATCTCTATGCAAAGAATTTTCTGAGATGATGCAGGCTGAATTTGAGATGAGTATGATGGGAGAATTAAAGTACTTTCTGGGAATACAAGTTGATCAAACACCAGAAGGAACATATATCCATCAGAGCAAGTACACTAAAGAACTTCTGAAGAAGTTCAATATGCTGGAATCTACAGTGGCCAAGACTCCAATGCATCCAACATGCATTCTGGAAAAAGAAGATATAAGTGGTAAAGTATGTCAGAAGCTCTATCGTGGCATGATAGGTTCACTTCTATACTTAACTGCATCTAGGCCAGACATATTATTTAGTGTTCATTTATGTGCTCGTTTCCAATCAGATCCAAGGGAAACCCACTTAACTGCTGTTAAGAGGATCCTAAGGTATCTGAAAGGCACCACTAACCTTGGCTTGATGTATAAGAAAACATCAGAGTATAAGCTTTCAGGTTATTGTGATGCTGATTATGCTGGAGATAGAACAGAGAGAAAAAGTACCTCTGGAAATTGTCAATTTCTGGGAAGCAATCTAGTCTCATGGGCAAGCAAGAGGCAATCAACCATTGCACTATCAACTGCAGAGGCAGAATATATCTCAGCAGCAATATGCAGCACTCAGATGCTCTGGATGAAACATCAGCTGGAGGATTATCAGATCCTTGAGAGCAATATCCCAATCTTTTGTGATAACACTGCTGCAATCTCATTGAGTAAGAATCCTAACTTGCATTCAAGGGCAAAGCACATTGAGGTAAAGTATCATTTTATTAGAGATTATGTACAGAAGGGCGTACTTCTTCTAAAGTTTGTTGACACTGACCATCAATGGGCAGATATCTTTACAAAGCCCTTAGCTGAAGATAGATTTAATTTTATTCTGAAAAATCTAAACATGGACTTTTGTCCAGAGTGAAGATGGATCAGAACCTCTGACTATGATACTTCTTGATCAGAAGATGTCTAGTCCAGAAGGTAACTCAATCAGAGTGTGTGTGCCCACTGGTACTGACTCTGAAGCTGAGACAACAACACGTGCGTCAGAATTTCTGATGCATAGTTCCTTGTGCCCGTGTGACAGTCTGTTATGATTGCGTGTAGATATGCTTATCTTCTGTGTGTGATTGTGTATTTTACTGTTACTATCTATCTTTAATTTTCAACCGTTGATCTTAAAGTGCTGTTTGAATCAACAACGGTTATTTGATAAAACCCACTATACACACACGTTCTCTCTCACTTCCGGTTTTCACTCTCGCACTCTCTGCTTTTCAAAACCGCCTCCTTCTCAATTTCTCTCTCGATCTCTCCTCATCCTTCAAACTTCATCTTCTACCTCAAACCTTCAACCTCTTCCAAATGGTGAGACAAACCAGAAGATCTACTGCAGATGCACCTCAGTTCCCTCATATGGTAGTCGGTTTGGCAACGGGTCAACGAGGCTCTGAGAACCCAGCACAAGAACAAGCTCAAGCTCAAGAGGAGATTGTTCCTATTGCAGAACGGGGCTGTGCCGTTCACTGTGTATTTCCTCCTGAGGAACTCCAAGTCCTTGCAGAATGGAGATTCAACCTCGACAACTTGGCTGCAAATGGGTTTGATCTTCGTCCTGAAGTCCAAGCTCAAGGTTGGGGAAACTACTTCAATCGACTTCGAGGACCGGTGTATGAGAAATTGGTAAAGGAATTCTGGAAGCACGCCGACTGTGATGACACTCATGTGGTCTCTTACATACTGGGTAGGAAGATCATCATCACGGAGAAGTCATTCGTGAATCTGCTAGGTGCAGAAACTGCTCATGGGTATCGGTTCTCACTGACGGAATCGAAGCTGAAACCCAGAACCAAGGACATAGTCAACAAGGCCCTGTACACCACCTTCAAACCGGGCAAGACGAGCTACAAGGTGATGGACCTTCACCCCAAACTCAGGATCTGGCACAAGATCCTGCTCAACTGCATCAATCAGCGACCAAAGGGCAGTTCTCCAGACTACATCAACTTCAACCAGAAGGCGATGCTGTTCTTCATTCAAGACAAGGAGAAGATCTGCCTTCCCTACTTCCTGTTCTCCTATTTGAAGGAATGCATCCGGAAGTCTCGCACCACCGCCTCCATCAAGTCAGCCATCAAATATATCCCTTTTGGGAGGCTGCTCTCAGACTTTCTCATTGAAAGCAACCTGGTGCAAGATTTGATCAATGCTGGTTGCACAGAGGACTTGAGCACAATTGTCAGTGATGTCTTCACTGCCAACTCTCTGAAGAAAATGGGCTTAATCCAGAAGAAGATTGCTCCTGCTCATGAGGACACATCTTCTGAGATCAGAGGAAGAAGAATGCCTCTGAATGACTACCCTCTGTGGACTCAAGCAGACCATCCTGACGCCATCAGATGCTATGTTGAAGACCTCAGGGCTCAAGGATTCGAGATTGACCTTGATGATTTTGTCAGCAGACTTCCACCAGCACCAGAGTTTCCTTCTCCTCCCAAGAAGAAAACCAAGAGGAAGATGGTTCTGGACGAATCCTCAGAGGAATCTGATGTCCCTCTGGTCAAGAAGGCGAAGAGCAAGCCTGATGATGATGATGGTGATGATAGTGAGGATGGTCCTCCAAAGAAGAAGCAGAAGAAAGTCAGGATTGTGGTGAAGCCTACTCGGGTGGAACCAGCTGCTGCAGAGGTCAGAAGAACTGAAGCTCCTGCCAGAGTGACTCGATCATCAGCACATTCAAGTAAGCCTGCACTTGCCTCTGATGATGATTTGAATTTATTTGATGCACTTCCTATTTCTGCCTTACTTCAACACTCCTCAAATCCCCTCACTCCTATTCCTGAATCCCAGCTTGCCGCACAAACCACCTCTCCACCACATTCCCCAAGATCTTCATTCTTTCAACCTTCTCCTACTGAAGCACCACTCTGGAATTCGCTTCAGAACCAACCCTCTAGGTCAGAAGATCCAACCTCTCTCCTTACCATTCCATACGACCCATTACCTTCTGAACCCATCATCCAAGACCAACCCGAGCCCAACCAAACAGAACCACAACCCAGAACGTCTGATCACTCTGCTCCCAGAGCATCAGCACGTCCTGCCGCCAGAACCACGGATACAGACTCTTCAACAGCCTTCACCCCTGTATCCTTTCCCATCAATGTTATTGACTCTCCTCCCTCCAATACCTCTGAATCAATTAGAAAATTCATGGAGGTTAGGAAAGAGAAGGTATCTGCCTTGGAAGAATATTACCTTACCTGTCCAAGCCCTAGGCAATATCCTGGCCCTAGACCTGAACGTCTAGTTGACCCAGATGAACCTATCTTGGCCAATCCTATCCAAGAGGCAGACCCCCTAGTTCAACAAGCTCACCCTGTCCCTGACCAACAAGAGCCAATTCAACAAGACCCTGAACCCGAACACTCAGTGTCTAACCAATCCTCGGTTAGATCACCTCACCCTCTGGTTGAAACTTCAGACCCTCACCGTGGAACCTCTGAACCCAATGCTCCCATAATTAACATTGGTTCTCCACAAGGGGCCTCTGAAGCTCATAGCAGCAATCACCCAGCCTCTCCTGAAACCAACCTCTCCATAATTCCCTATACTCACCTTCAACCCACATCTCTCTCTGAGTGCATCAATATCTTCAATCATGAAGCCTCCTTGAGGCTCCGCAATGTGCACGGTCAGACTGATCTCAGTGAGAATGCTGAACATGTGGCTGATGAGTGGAACAATTTGAGCACTTGGCTGGTGGCTCAGTTTCCCGTTATGCTGCAGCTCCTGCATGCAGAGGGAAGTCAGAGCATTGAGGCTGCAAAGCAAAGGTTTGCTAGGAGGGTGGCTCTTCACGAACTAGAACAGAGAAACAAGCTTCTTGAAGCCATTGAAGAAGCCAAGAGAAAGAAAGAACAAGAAGAAGAAGCTGCACGTCAAGCAGCAGCTAAGGCTGAACAAGCCAGACTTGAGGCAGAGCGTCTTGAAGCTGAGGCTGAGGCAGAGCGACTTGCACCAGTTATGTTTACTCCTGCTGCTTCTGCTTCCATTCCAGAACCTCAAGCTACTCAGAACGTTCCTTCCAGCTCTACTCAGACAAGCTCATCCAGACTCGACATCATGGAACAACGTCTTGACACTCATGAATCCATGCTGATTGAGATGAAGCAAATGATGATGGAACTTCTGCGCCGCACTGACAAACCTTAGTCTTAGGATTTCTTCTTTTTCCTCCTTCGTTTACTTTGTTTTCCTTTTTGTTAAACTCTGTTCCTTTTTTATTTACTTATTCTCATTTGTTCGTTTGTGATTCTATATGCATCTATCTATATATATTTGCGTCACATATGTTTGCAAAACCTGTTTTATTCATAATTGTTCTATGTTTACATCATAATTCTTTCCATCATACATTATTTCCTATATCTAGAATGGAGGATCCTTCCTCATTCTTCTGCATTCTTGGCGCTGCTCCACTCTTTCCTTCTCCAGACGATCCAGTGTATACTCTATGTTGCCGAGTTTGATGCTCAGCTCATCTCTCTCTAGACTATCTTCTGTCGTCTTAAGTCTCTTTTCCACAGTCTCCTTCTCTTCCAGTAGATTCAGCTCCCGCTGGCAAAGCCCCTGAATCTCCTCCACGAAGCAGAGGAACTCCTTCAGATCTTTCTCCATCTCTGGACCAAGATCTTCTTCCAGCAGTGTCTTCGTCAGCTCTTGTATGGTCTTTGTACCATCGGGATGCCTAATATTGAGGAACATATCTTCCTCAAAAGCCTTCCTTCTGAGCTCTTCTAATGCCATTCTGTATGATGCCATTTTTTTTTTACTGAAAACTATTCGAGGTGTGAAGCTTACCTTTCTCTCCAACGCTTTATATAGGCTTCACTTTCTCTCTGAAAGTTAATGCTCTTACAGTTTCTCGAGGTTAAGTTCTTGGTAACTGACCCTTCTATTTACTCACTTGACCGGTGGTAAACGTTCATCCCTTGCATTAACTCTTCTATTTATTTTCGCCTAACTCTGATTCTTACATCGTCTTCATTTTCTTTAAACTTAGACCTTCTCTAAGGGGGAGTACCTTGTAATTCAAGCTAAGTTTTTCACACCCCAAGCTTTTTGCTTATGACAAAAAGGGGGAGTACACCCAGTTTTTGATGTGTAAGATGTGTTAGTGTGATTTATTTTTCTTTTGGAGATTTTAAGAGTTCCACCTTCATGACCATAGATGTGTCACTCGGCAAATACAAGGAATACATTTCACTTCTTCTGAAGTGATTCTAAGTTAACTCTGATACCCAAGACTCTGATACCCTGTCCATGACTCTGATCACTTATGCGCTCTGATTATTCGTTTTTCATCTATGTCATAAGCTTTTCACTCTGAACTCTTATATGTTTTAGCTCAGAATCTAGACTTTACTAATGTTTTCATCAAGTATTAGATTCAGGGGGAGCTAAGCTCAGAATCAAGCAGTGACTTGAATTCAGAATGAGCAAGATAAACTATTCACATCAGGATAAGTCTTATTCTATATCTCTAAACTCTAAGTGAATTCAGTTTATTGTTTAAGAATTGTTCATCAAAAATCTTAGTTTTGTCATCATCAAAAAGGGGGAGATTGTAAGATCAAGTTTTGATCTAGTAGTACAACTCTATGTTTTGATGATTACAGGTTAACCTTTTGATATGAACAATTGTGGTACTCTAACGTGTTTTTCTGAGTGTGCTATTTACAGGCTCTGACCTCAACTCAATCTCACACAAATCAGAAGCACTGTGTATAAAGGGTAACCCAAGCAACGCTTTCGCATTCACCATGTTCAGTATGAACAGTGGAAAAGCTTCAGAAGTTCTGAAGATATACAAACTCTGATGTGGACTCAGTCGCTAGAAGCTCTGAAGATCCAGAAGTTCTGATAACCAAGAAACACTGAAGGTTCAGATGTTCTGATGGTGTAGAAGACTCTGAAGATCCAGAAGCTGAATAGTGGAAACTCTGAAGTCCAGAAGCAAGAAACTCTGAAGGCCATGTTCTTCCCTCTGAGTTCAGAATCAGAAGATACAATGGTCAGAGGATCTGTGCTTTCCCTCTGACTCTGATCAACCGGCTTCACAAGTTCCAATATGAAGGATTCCCCTGATCAGAAGTCTCCTAGGTTAAAAGGTCAAGTCGCTATCCAAGTACAAAAGCAAGTGTACCTTCCTGACGACCTACCTAACGTTCTCAGCCACAGCAGAAGCTGGATTTTCCAGAACTGCCCTCCAACGGTAGCATTTCCCATGCAACGCTCAACCCTAATCCTTGGAGTATATATAGAGGCTGAAGATTGAAAGAAGCGGCGAAGAGAATACTAGAAGCAATACACACGCGCAAGATATTCAAAATATTCTAAGCTTTCTTTCATCTGAAATTCATAGTGTTTACTACCAGCTTTTTAGAAGCAAATCTCTTGTAAACATTTCTTTGATAAACAGTTTGTTTAGTTCCTTTAGGAGATCAAGGTTGATCGGATCCTAGAGAAGACTAAGAGAGTGAATCTTAGTGGTAGTTCCTTTAGGAGATCAAGTTTGATCGGATCCTAGAGAAGACTAAGAGAGTGAATCTTAGTGTGAGCTAAGTCAGTGTAATTGTTAGTCACTTGTAGGTTTCAAGTGCAGTTGTAACTCTTACCTGATTAGTGGATTGCCTTCATTCTAAGAAGGAAGAAATCACCTTAACGGGTGGACTGGAGTAGCTTGAGTGATTTATCAAGTGAACCAGGATAAACTCCCTGTGTGCTTTTCTATCCCTTATCTTTAGCACTTTGTTCTCGAAAAGATTTGTTAAAATCTTTAAGGTGGAAGTTTTATCTTGAAAACGTTATTCAAACCCCCCCCCCCTTTCTACCGTTTTTCATACCTTCATTTGTCTCCCGCCATTGGCAAGAAACGTGCTAAAGCAGCCATGCGTCCCGTTAATCGCTGTACTTCCTTGACACTTGTTGGACTTTTCATTTCCAAGATCGCCTTGCCTTTATCTGGGTTTACTTCAATCCCCCTTGATGTTATCATGAAACCCAAAAACTTTCCCCCTTGAATCCCAAATGAACATTTCTCAGGATTTAACTTCATTTGATATTTTCTTAGCTGAGCAAAGGCTTCCTTAAGATCGTCGCTGTGATCCTTCGACTTGGTTGACTTAACAATCATGTCGTCTACATACACTTCCATATTTCTTCCAACTTGCTTTGAAAATTTTTTATCCATGAGGCGTTGATATGTGGCTCCAGCATTTTTCAAACCAAAAGGCATGGTTTTGTAACAATAATTCGCCAAGTTAGTCATGAACGTCGTACTTTCCTCATCCGACGGATGCATCATTATTTGATTGTAGCCAGAATATGCATCCATTAGACTTAAAAGTTCGTTGCCAGAAGCCCCGTCTACCAACTTATCAACATTGGGAAGAGGATATGAATCTTTGGGACACACTTTGTTCAGGCTTGTGTAATCCGTGCACATTCTCCACTTTCCATTAGCTTTCTTGACCATCACTACGTTGGCGAGCCAGGTTGGGTACTGCACCTCATGAATAAATTGTGCCTTGATCAACTTCTCAGTTTCTACTTGTACCGCCTTGTTCTTTTCATCGCTCATCCTTCGCCTTGGTTGGATGACTAGTTTTGCTCCTGGCTGTATTGCCAACTTATGAGTGATTACGTTGGGATCGATGCCTGGCACGTCATTAATTGTCCATGCAAAAAGATCTAAATTCTCGCCCAACAAGGTGATCAATCTTTCTTCTTGTTCCTTTGTTAAGCCGCTGCCAATTTTCAGAACCTTATCTTTAATCTGTACTGATTTTGTTTCTTCCAAAGGTTGTGGGCGGAAATCATCAGCGTCATCTCTTAGGTCCAAGCTAAACCCTTCGTGTGGAAAAATCTCTGTAATACGGTGGCTTTCCTTGGCGGCCTTTCGCCCATAGAGAGCCACACTTCTAAGGTAACACTCCCTTGCTGCATTCTGATCCACTCGCAGGACGCCCACCTTCCCATTACAAGCTGGGTACTTAACAGTTAAATGTGCGGTTGAAATTACGGCACACCACTTGTTAAGGGTGTCCCGCCCTAAGAGTACATTGTAATTGGCTCTACATGCCAATACCAGATATTTCACCTGAAATTTTTTAACAAAATCCCCCTCGCCAAAAGCCGTTGGTACTTCAACATATCCTCGCACATTGACCCGGTCCCCCGTAAATCCCACCAAGGTTCCATTATATGGTTTCAAATCTGACTCCTTTAACCCCAGGCGATCAAAGGCGTCCCCGTAAATGATGTCCGCCGAAGATCCCTGGTCCAAAAACACTTTCTTCATCATGTAATTGTTGACCCTGATGGTCACTACAATCGGATCGTTTCCATGAGGAATAACCTGTGCAAAATCCTGAGGGGTGAATGTAATGGGAGAGTGATTCAACCAGCACTCGCCCTCATACGCTTCATGCACGGAATGTACAGCCGCCACATAACGCTTTCTAGCCTTGCTTGAAATCACGCCTCCTCCAAATCCCCCTGCAATGGACGAGCATTCTCCAACAGGGTCGCCCAACTCTTCCACTATCTCTTTTCCTTTGCCTCTGTCCCCCTGAGTTACCTTAGTGGCCTCTGATGTTGCTGCCTCTTTAACGAAATTCGCCAGATGGCCAGCCTTGATCAACCTTATCAATCTCCCGCCTTAGGTTCCAACAATTATTAGTGGTGTGCCCCAACGTTTTGTGATACTCACACCATCGGTTTGTATCCACATTAGCTGGTGGTCGCCTAGGCGGTGGCGGATATTGCACCGCATTTGTTTGTGCAACTGCTTTTAAGATAGTGCTTAGAGGAGCATTCAATTTAGTAAGTGGGACAGGAGTGGGCGAGGCTCCTTGCTGGCCAGCCGGGGTTGCAGTGGTTCCTTGGGGATTTCTGTGCCACGTATTCTGGAAACCAGGTTTGGAATTTTGATAGGGGCCAGGTCTTGGAATACGTGGAGTTTGAGCTACCCTTGTTTCCTTTCCAGTCTTGTGTTTTTCCTGCGAAACTCCGCCAGGCTGGACGTGTTTTCGCCCCTCCTCCCTTTCTTGTTTATTTTGATCATCTTGCTCAATCAAAATGAATTCCTAAACGCGAGCACGAAGATCCATCATGTCCTTCGCCGGTCGTCTGGTTAAATCTCGATTCAAGTCCCCCGCCCTGAGGCCATTTTTGAAGGACGCCAGGCACACATCCGGGTTGTCTTCCTCCAGTTGAACAACCATTTTACTGAATCGCGCCATGTAGTTCTTGAGCTTCTCTCCTAGCTGTTGATGTATGCTGATAAGGTCAAACATGGTTGCTTTGGTAGTTTTGTTGGCGGAGAATTGAGTTAAGAATTTAGTAGACAAATCTGTGAAGTTGTCAATGGAGAAGGGCGGATGTCGGATGAACCATTGCATCGCCATCCCCTTAAAATTTGATGGTAACAATCTGCACTTTACCTCATCTGTTGCCCCACCAATGACCATTTTGGTGTTAAAGTAACGCAGGTGTTCCACAGGGTCAGATTCGCCTAAAAAGGCGTCCAAAGCCATTGTCTGCAGATGCTTTGGTATACCCACCTTTGTGATGGCGGGAACAAAAGGCTAAAACTCGACGACGTCTTCAGCCTCGAGCCGTTGTCCTTGCTTGTAATCTTGCCGCTGGGTTAAATACTCCACCTGGGCTTGCAACTGCTCGTTTTGGCTTTGTACTTTTAGCAAAGTATCCAACATTTGTTGCAAGGCCGCAGATGTGATTCCCGTCACTACTTCTTGTGTTTTTCTCCGAGCGCTATTTTTGAGGTCTTCTAGATTCACATATTCAGGCGGCGCTGATCGTCGCCTGACGCCGGGATCTGATTTAGCTACCAGATCTGAGGGTCTCCCCGGAGGTACATTCACCAACGACGCTGGTGACTGCGCCACTGAGTGAACCCCTTCCGAGGAAGCCTCCTGCTCCTGCACTTGAGGTATTTCACGGTTGTTGTATCGTCCGCCGCCGCGGCCGCCCTGACGACCACCACCCCTCCGGCGATGATCACGGCGGTCCACACCGCACGAACGGGTTTCCATGGATCTTAACGCTCACCCTCTACGTCAACTAGTAGATCGAGGTTAGACGGTTCGATCCCCACAGACGGCGCCATTGTTCTGTACTAGGGAAAGATTACGTAAGAGAATGACTGAAAGTAAACCCTAGCAGAGCACTAAAATGGCAAAAATATCATAAAAGGAATATTCTCATTAAATGTTTTAAAGGTACTTTTTACAAGGTGTTGACCTCTCCTTTTATAGAGGGAGTGATCATGATGTGGACATTTCCTGTACTTGGGCCTGACAACCGGGGCTCAAGCCTCTATGCATATAAGACAAATCTAATGGAATCTTCCAGCTGGCTTGTGGGCCCATCTAAAGGAAGGGGCGGGATTCCTTGTTGTTTGGCAAATTCCGCCCTGGCTGCATTCGTTCATCTGATTGCCTGATTTGGGCGGGCATAAGGAATCCTTATGTCCCGCCAAGTCCAATCATGTTTCTCAAATGAAGAATAATCCCCACGACCAGAGCAAATGTTTTAGCCTCAAAATCCTTCAGCGCGGGATAAGTAGCCAAACCCCCATAAGTAGTCCAATCCATTCTATCTAACACAACCGAAGCATGAGGCTCGACAAAGAATTTTACCTCACCATCAATAATAAACTGATACGACTCACCTACACCTCGAACCAGGCGCAAATCAACCGGAGACTTCTCAAATAACGCCAAACACGACGAAATCTCATCCACATCCCTTGAAGAGTCACCACCAGCGTCACTCAAAGATACCATTAAATTATTAGATACCGCATAAATGCCTTCACTAACAAGTTTCTGGAAAAAGAAAAGCCTTCGGAGCCCGCTCCTCGAAAACCAAAGGCCTAGCCACTGAAAGCACGTCCATCTCTCCTTCAAAACCCGAAGAAAAAAGAGCACCACACCAAACAGCTCCCCACAGAAAGAGCTTGGCATAACCTTAGTATTTCCCACCAACAATCCCCAATTATGTCGCACCCATAGCTGACTCATTATCCACCTCCATCCCAATATGATTAAGTTTGCGCTGTCGTTTAAAGTATGCGCTGTCTGTGACGCCCGGGGCCGACGAGGGCGGGGAGTGATCGTCAGTGCAGTGAGGCACGGACAAGGAGCGGCTCCTGGCAGACTTCTAGACGGAGGGGCACATGAATGAATCGATCTCGCACCCGAACAAGAGGTATTCCAAGGCTGTATAGGTGTGGGACTATATAGTCAAGGAGGGCGTAAAGGATTTGATTTGTACTACTCATAACAACAAGATGCATCTTCTTTTCGGGAGCCCAACTCATAAAAACTCCATAGTTAAGTGTGCTTGACTTGGAGCAATATTGGGATGGGTGACCTCCTGGGAAGTTTTCCCAAGAAGTGCGCGAGTGAGGACAAAGCGCACTAAAAAGACTCGTGTTGTTACCGTGAGGCCAGTCGTCAAGTCGGGATGTTACAAATGGTATCAGAGCCGACCTCTCCCAGAACGGTGTGGTTCGGGGACGAACCAAGCGGAAGCTGTTGGGCATGTGACGCCCGGGGCCGACGAGGGCGGGGAGTGATCGCCAGTGCAGTGAGGCACGGACAAGGAGCGGCTCCTGGCAGGCTTCTAGGCGGAGGGGCACATGAATGAACCGATCTCGCACCCGAACAAGAGGTGTTCCGAGGCTGTATAGGTATGGGACTATACAGTCAAGGAGGGCATAAAGGATTTGATTGGTACTACTCATAACAACAAGATGCATCTTCTTTTCGGGAGCCCAACTCATAAAAACTTCATAGCTAAGTGTGCTTGACTTGGAGCAATATTGGGATGGGTGACCTCCTGGGAAGTTTTCCCAAAAAGTGCGCGAGTGAGGACAAAGCGCACTGAAAAGACTCGTGTTGTTACCGTGAGGCCAGTTCTCCAGTCGGGATGTTACACTGTCGAACCCAGGGCTGCTAGAAAGCAACCAACAATGCATCCACAAACAACAAACACCAAACTAGGAACTTTTTTGTCATCCTATTTAGTATTTATATTTTAACTGATGAATTTTGATTTAAATGAATATTTTGTTAATATCATTTGTATGATGTTAAACACCGTCGATGGATTTTAGATTTTAGAAAGAAAAAAATAGATGAGTGTTATTATGAAATTAAATAATTGGGGTGGAATGTTGATTTTGCATATAAATTGAATTGGGTGTTATTCAAACAAATCTTTAAGGGTGAGTATATTTTAATCTTAAATAAAAGATTTGTTTGTATTAAATATTTGAGGAATAGTTTAGATACTAAAAGAAAAAAAACAATATGAAAGATAGGAAATCCAAAGTCATTATAAATAAATTTAAATGTGATTAATTAGTTAATAACAAATTATATTAATAAGAGATAATTTCTAAAATTTTCAAATTAAATAAGAATAAACAAAAAATTGTATCCAACAAAGGGAAAACATCTTGTAATTATTGTGTCAACTGATAGAAATTAAAGTCTTGGAAAAATTGTTTACATGAACCCGCATTTCGGGACTAGAATCATTAGCATCCTCGTTTTATGGGGATGAGTTCTATACCCTTAAAAGGAAAATAGAAAGTTAAAGAAAATATTATAATCTTGGACACATTATGCCATGTTAAAGTCATTCTAAGCTGCCGGTGCTACACATGTAGGAGCTTTTCCAGTAACTATTGGCTTGACATTAGCACATTTGGCGGTTGCTGGGGCTCCATTGAAAGTAAGATCAACACCATTTAGCTCTACAGTGTCACAAGGTACACCACTGCTGCAAATAAGAATTACTCCTTCCGGAGTTGCTGAAGTGCCCCTAATGTTCTTGAACGAAACCTTGCTTATCTTTATTTTAGATGGACTCTGGCTCATTTAAAGAAACCAACAAATGGACAACAATCAGTCATATAAATTACTTTAGTGTATGGACAATTAAATTACTAAATTTTAAACTATGAACATTATTTTTTAAAAATGAAAATATATGTTAACTTTTGCATTAATAAATATAAGTTTAGGATTAAATACCTTTTTGGAGCATTGGTTCCATGGACAATACTCTTGGTCGATGATAATAGGGTTCTTTACATTGACCATGATAATGTCTTCGAAATGCATATCGGTTATAGGAGCTGTTCCTGGGGTGCTAGGCCAAGTCTTGATCCTCACACCATTATCAGTGTTTGTCAAAGTGCAATTCTTTACATAAAATCCTTCTACAGGCTTTTCATCCGGGTACTTTCCGAGGCTACCAACACTAATACCATGACCTGGTCCGCAGTTGACATTTTGAACAAGTACATTTTTTATTCCATCACCTAATGAGACGCAATCATCTCCGGTACCAATATTTGTGTTAAGAATCTTCACATCAGTTGATCTTCCAACGTGGATTCCATCTGTGTTCGGACTCAAAGCAGGGGCAACAATTTTGAAACCATCAAATGTAAAATTGTTGCAACCCAAAACATTGACATTGAAGCTTTTGCTATCTTTGGAAGTAATGTCACGAACAATTGAATTATTGACGTAATTAAAAGCAAAATTCTGTTGACATCAGACAAAAAGATCAATTGTTGATTTATTATTGTTTGATAAATGTGTAACATACTTGGAATGAAAATGCAAGAGTAATCTATATTTACCATGGGAAGCAAGGTGCAATGCTTGTTTTTTGAACAATCATTTCTTTTCCAAGCAGTTTCACCAACACCATCAAAAACTCCTTTACCCGATAAGGTGAAAAAGCTAATATAACTAAACTGCACCCATGTGCCAGCCCCTTTGAAGTTCCTTGGGTTTACAGGTGCTTTAATTGTTCCATCAACTTGAACTTCAATATGGGCCTTGCAAGGACCTTGGACCTGTACTGCACCCATCTTGTATGTACCATGAGGAATCACAATTTTGGCTGAAGTGGTTGACTCACATGCTTTTTTCCAAGCATTTGTAAAAGCCTTAAGAATGTGTAAAACTCGAATCAATTATTTGATTATAAACTAAAATAAATAATATATAGTACTTGCTTGTGATATCACCAATTTAGTTGGATAAAACTAAGTTTCGAGCGAAAAGTGAAATAAGTTTTTTCATTTCCAAAAGTGAAATAATTTTTTTCTTAATATAATCAATGATAAGATAATACCTGTGTTATATCTGCATTCGGTGCTCCGCCAAATTTTGATATCTCAAGGACCCATGATTGAGCTGTACTAAAGCCATAAAGAAATGAGACAAAAGCAATTATCGCGATATTGAGCTTCATATCCATTATAATTGTTTTTGTTAACACGCTATGTCCTTGCACTTCTTTTCAATTCATGAATTTGATTTTGAAGTATGTTCGAGCACTATTTATACTTGAATAGCAAAGCGTTAACATTATGAGAAAAATAAGGAACCTCTTACTAAATATATGATTTTTCCAATATTAGGTGTTTGTTATGTTTAGTACTATTACTAATAATCATCTATCACTCATTAATTAATAAGAAATTACTATTAATAACAACTTAGTTTATAGGAAGAGGCTATTGTGAGGCATGTTGGTATATGGTGTGTGGGTGAAGGATGATAATAACCTACAGTATAAGGTTTTCTGGATTAAATGTATATTTTAATTGTCAAATGAATTTTGAAATATACAGGTTAATGTTAATGTTTTTAAATTAAAATTTTTCCCTTTACTTCCCACATAAGCTTCCCCACATCAAATTTTTAATCCCTCACCTTCTATTTTTTTAATCTGCATTGTACATTTTAAAAGTAACACTTTCATAAGTTTTATTGAAAACAAATGAAGATAAATTAATCAACAACATTCAACATGGGAACAATCTCTCCCATGTGGGAAAATAATCCTTGATAGGCTATCCAAACAAAAACCAGTACAGAAAGAGAATAACCCCAAAAACTCATACCAGAACTCAATATAGCCTACAGGGAAACTTTAAACAAGCAAGAAACAAAACCTTGGGGAAAACCCCACTATTCTATTGCACAGACACACTAACATTTCATAATTAATAATTAACATTAAATCTACTCGGTATTATATGAATTTTGCCTCCAATTTTTCATAATTGTTTCCATCATTCTTATTTTCCTTAACTTCAAATAGCACATTTAAAAACGATGCCTCCTTATCGGTTCATCTTACAATTCTTTCCTTTATCTCTCATCCTCAGCCATTCTCTACCAAGTAAGACTTTACTTTTTTTTTTTCTAGTCCTCCACACTCTTTATGAGCGGCATATCCATTAAGGAGTTGATCAAGTGTGCTCTTCATCCTAATCAAATGGCTTGGTGTGAGTTCATGGAGGATAGGTGATTAATAGTTAGGGAGATGATATTGTGGTGCCCTAAAATGTTTTCTCTTATGTTTTAGTGTGTTTCCCTTTTTTTATAGAAAGTTCATGTTTTCATTTGTTTGTTCTTATTTTTCATTCAATTCATTATTCTTTTTATGCTTTTAGTTTTGCAGGTGGATCATATCTTTCACCATTGTCGATTTGCAATAGGTTGAATTCAACAGAATTATTGCATCCTTAAAAAATCATACATGTGTCTCACTTCATTCTTTGACAACAAGATATCAACTAGGAGTTTGCATGATAATATCCCTCATCTCTTGGCCCGAACAATGGTTAATTTATAATACATCAAGGAGATCACGGTCAAGCACAAGCCTTCGTAGCTTAATTATGGATTCTTCAATCCTAGGCTCTGATTGAGCAGTTTCTGTTGGTGTCATATAACGACAATTCTGAGATGAAGACGTAAAGGACAAATCGTATATAAAGTGATCTAAATCAAGTGTTGGGTTCTTGTCAACTTGAGCTCTAAATGTTTCACGATCAATATGTGCTGAAGGCGTGTGGAATGAAGTCAAAGACTTGGTACTGGATACTAGAGCCACTCTCGTAGTTATTAGAGAAGCGGTCTTCAGAGGATTATTTTCTTGATTAGGGTCTCCATATGCAATATCCGCTTCAATATCACTTGCGCATTGATCTAGGAATTCTTCGTCCCCTTCATCTCCTTGAACATTTTTACCCTGAAGAAGAAAATAAAGAGGATTATTTGTATCAGCGAATTAGGAAAGATAAAGTATCTTACGTTTATTTTGACACCCAATCTAAAGCGATGGAAAAGAGGACGATTTCACCACCTGAAGTACTATTATCACTTGATGTGATGTAGGAAGAATTAAGATGTAAGTATTTAATTAAGGTGGTGGATTGGCTTTCTTCAAGGCCTTTGGAGTAGGGGTTCTTTGCAAATGAATGAAGTAAAGAAGAGTTCCCAACAACAAATTGTAAATTGTGGAAATAGATAAGGACATGGGAATAATACCTGGTAAATTTCATCTTTTGCGGGTGTCAAGTTCTTGGAACTCGTGTATGTAGCTACGCTTGACGTTGATCTGACATAACTCTTTGATGGAATCTCGTTAAACATGATCTGTGAGGTTTCGACGAGAAGTTGGAGGTTTATTTGTTGACTTCCCCTTCTCGCCGCGAGCTGAAAAGGAATAAGGTCATTTATGCAAAATATTTGATTAAGGCCTACGCTGAAGGTATGAAAAACACTAGAAAGGGGGGTTTGAATAGGTTTTAAGTTTAAAAACTTTCCCTTTAAGATTTTAGCAAATCTTCTAAGTAACTAAGACAAAACGTGCAAGAGATAAAGAGAGGAGAAAATCACATAAGTGTTTTATCCTGATTCACTTGATAAATCCCTCAAGCTAGTCCAGTCCACCCGTTAAGGTGATTTCTTCCTTCGTAGAATGAAGGTAATCCATTAATCAAAGATTGTTACAACTGCACTAGCACACCTTGCTCAGTGACTTACAAATCTAAGAACTAGCAACACTAAGACAAACAAGTCTTAGTCTTCTCAAGGAATCTGACCTACCTGGTTCCTTAAGGAAATACAAACAAAGTTTGTGAAAAGTTTGGGTTTACAATGAGTTGGTTCTAAACAAACAGGAGTAAACACAATAAGAACAATGAAAAAATATTTCTAAGGTATTCGCTGGTAAGTTTCACTTGGATTGCACAATATTTTCTTAGTCAATTTCTTCTCTCTTCAGCCTTTAAATACTCCAAGGTGAAAGTTTTGTATCCGTTGGAAGGCAATTCTGGAAATTCCAGAACCTGTTGTGGCTGAAGCTCGTTAGGTAAGGCGACAGAATAGTACACTGCTTTTGTACTATTGAAAATTACATTTGCCTTATCCTAGTTGACTTCTGATCTTTGGAGACGCTTCGTGTTGGAACTTGTGAAGCAACTTGATCAAAGTCACGAGGAAGCTTGGATCCTCTAACCTTCATAACTTCTGCATCTGAACCGTTCACTCAGAACTTCTGGTCTTCAAAATCAGAAGTACTTTGGTCTTGAGAGCCAGATTTCTCTGGGTCTTGAGAATCTTCAAGTCTTCAGCTTCTGGACCGTTCGCTCAGAACTTCTGGTCTTCATAATCTTCAGCACCTGAATCTTCATAGCCCACATCAGAGCTTTAATCTTCAGAACATCTGAAGCATTGACAACCGTTCAGAAGAACGTAGTGAGTGCAGAAGCGTCTCAATGGTTACCATTTGGTCTTTATCTTCTGATGAATATGTCTTTGGATCAGAATCAGAACCTGATTGTCAAACACTTAAAAGATAAACGTTAGAGTACCATAATTGTTCATACACAAATATAAGCTTGTTATCACCAAACATAGAGTTGTACAACCTGACCAAATCTTGGTCTTACATACACATTATGAATATTTCTTGGCTTCCTCATATTTGTCTTCTTCTGCATCAAGATTCATAAACTCATATTTTGATTTCTTATTTCTCTCTAGAGTAATGCTTTAAGAGTTCATTTTTCGAGTCTGTATAGAATTTGACGAATGGAAAATGTGAAGACTCGGTAAGGTAAAATAGAAACGTTTTTCAAAAATAAGGGGAGAACTTTTCGTAATTACATGAGATCGAGTTCGCAAGGCCCTTCTTTTCAGACTTTGCTTCCTGGGCCGGGAGTTTTGGTTCTTGCCACTATTGCTTCCAACATTCGATAGTCTCTATTGGGTTTGAATCGAGATAGTTGTGGTTTTACATTAACAATCAAATATGAAGAAGTGGAAAAAATATGTTAAACCCTGAATGGGAAGTTTACTGCGGAAAATATACTTGAAGTAATGCAAAGATGGTGCTCAGCAAAGTAGTACATTGAGCATTTCTTCAAAGTTACCCTATCACAAAGTGGCTTAAATGAATTATCGACTCTGTCTAAGGAAGAAAACAAAATCCACTTTCGGAGCACAACGGGAAAATCCAAAGAAAACTTGAAGTTTGGAAAAGGCAGAAAGTTGGGGAAACGCATCCTCAAGGAAAATTTGTATTTGTCTTTAAAAGGAGGAAATCAAATTTTCAAAACACTTGCTTCGAGTTTCCTTATTATAGCTTAAGCCGCCTCGTGAAGGGTATTCTTTATTTGACAAGGTATGTACAAAACTTGGAAGTATCTTTGAAATGATTGAATTTATTTTACATGCGTACCTCGACTATTCCTAGAGGGATCTCCTTTCTACACACCAAGAGTTGTTGTTATATTATCGAGACACACCTAAAGGGGTATCTTGATAGGATCATAATAATAAGTCTACCAGTCCTCAAATAATTTAGTGCAAAAGTAAGATAATTCAAAGGGAACTTGAGTAAGTTCAGGGAATCTTTCCGTATAATCCTAAAGAGTATGCGCCCAACTTTCAAAGCTATCAACAAAAACATCAATGGGAATTGTTTCTTTATATGTGAAGAGTTTTGCAGGACGAAGTTGGCTCAGCTCAAATTTGTCTGATACAAGTTGAGGTTGAAGGTCAAACAGGTCTAAAGGTAAAAGAGAAACTTTTGCGAGATAAAACGATTTGCAAATTTAAGTCTCGTTGCTGAGTGGGTTGAAGGATTTCTAAACCACGCTAGGTTTTTTAAACTCGAGGAAGAGTTTCTAAACCACGCTAGGTTTTTTAAATTCGGATGCTAGAAGGCGTTACCTTCAGGAAGAGTTTTTTAAACTCGAGGAAGCAAGCCAAATATATTTTGAAGTCTTCCCAAGCGGATCTTTTATCATCTAAAGGAGTAAGGTGAGAGAGTCTTTGACCCTCAGCATACTGAAGAACATCATCAAGAGCAACCATAAGGAGTTTTGACTCAAAAATGATATTCATCCAGAGCTTCATCCAACCATTCCTAAAAACCGTCGTTGATCATATTCGAATGGTAGTTACTAGTAACTGCTACAAAAAGCAAACTGAAGCGGTTTGAACTACTGCAAAATGTACATATAACTGTTGAAATTTGCCTATTTTATTGTTTTGTCTTCAAGCTCATAATGTCTAAAATTCTAATCCATCAAAAATTTCTTACCAACATGTTGTGGGAGGTGTTTCTCCTGCATGATACTTACCATCTCAAATACCCTCAAACAATGACAAATGACTCTAAGTTCATACAAATATTTAGCCTAAATTAAATCTCTTCCAAAATTCAATTGGTTAATTTTCATCATTAATCAATTTTGTATTGATAAAAGACAATTGTTTTATGTTGGTTCAGGATCATAGATAGGAAAAATGACCATGGTAGAAGGGGATTATATTACTGTCATCAAGGACATAGAAAAATAAAAGTAGAAGTTTTTTTCCCCATTAAGTAGCATTTTCATCTGCAATTGAAGGGGTTATTTATATCTAAGTCAATTTAGTTACTAATGCCTCGTATGTGCTCGAAAAAAATTGTCGTTAGTAGGTTTCCGACAAACAAAGCCACTAGTAAGTTACTAACGATCTTATGCAACTGTAACGTATATACTACTTTATAAAATACCATTAGTTATTGTTGCCTACAAGGTGTCTACTAATGACCTTGTGGTCATGGATAACCTCTTGAATAAATTTGTTATTACATACAACGTCCGATTGTTACCGACGGTCTTTAGTCATATAAGTAATGACAAGTTTTTTCTGTATTGTATTGAGCTGCAACAAATGTTTTTCAGATTTCATGCTTAATTTTAATTCAGGCTTAAATATGTTTTTGGTCCTATGTATAGGAAATTTTTTGTTTTGGTTCAAATTTTATTTTATTTTGTTTGAATCCTCAATTTTCTCTCATTTTGCTCGATTGAGTCATAATTTGGTTATTATGCTCCCTACTTTTTATGGCAAAGAACTATTTTACTTTTAAATAGAACATACTTTCTTGCCATTTCAAAAAAGATTAGTTATGTTAAAAATATGATACTAATATACCTCTAGCAGTGAATTGTGCATTTTATATGAACCTTACTTTTGTTACATTGCACAATAACCACTAGAATGTGGTAATAATATACATAACATCCCTGCAATACAACTCAAATTTCAAGCCATGAACATATCTTCTTCTAAAGAAATTTAGATCTAAGCAACTACCCGCGATAAAGGTTTCTTTTCTTTCTTCTCAGTAATCAACGACGATGTTCTATTCTATATTTGAGGGTTGCAAGCTACTCATCAAACATACTTTAGAATATTTTGTTTTGTACTAAGGTTTTCCATAGGGTGGTTATGAACGGGTTCAGAAAAACGTCGTGGTTCGTCAAGTTAAAACTACCACAGGCCCATGATTGCCACTATTCCTTTGCGTCCTTTAGTTTGGTCGTATTTTAGGTCGGGTTTTGCACGTGCGGTGAAGTTTGTCTAATAAATGGTAACCGACGAGACAAAAAAATGGATGAGGAGGAAAACAAACTGATTAAATTTGATGGAACCGAAAAAAATAAAGTAGAGTAGTTCATTGTCATATATGTCATATTTCCATAAATCTAGAAAATTGTTTAAAAAAAAGATCAAAAAAAGAGAAAAAAAGATCACATAAAAATACAAGAGGATGATGATCAATCTGACTTTGTTGCGCTTTCACCCCATCATGTGGTTAGTACCTGGTGGTGGTTCAAGGAGAAAACACGACATTGGTGCTCGTAGATGACAAAAGGTAGCGCCTTCGTATGTCGTGGCCTGTGGGGAGTGGATTTACGTGAGAAGACAATAGATCCAGAGATGACAAGAGCATTGAGCGGATTGAACGAAGCATAAATCGTCTTCTTCTGTGAAGCTATTTCTAGATCTAGAGATGGGAAGTGCAAAAAGACGGCATGACGGCATATCCAGAGATAGGACTTGCGGACAACGGTGATGCAGCGAAAGAAAAGCGAGCTCGATCGAGAGCTCCCTTCGCGATGGAAGCTTGTGATGATTGCTATTCGTGACGACCAAATCGAGCAGCACGGTGGGTTGAAGAAGCTAGCACATGGCGGTTGGTTGCGGCATACAGGAGAGGGTTTGAGTCCTATAGGCTAATAGAAGCAACTAGTTTTTGTTTATTGTTGAGAGATGACAAAAGGAGAAGAGAAGTTGTGAGGCGCCACCGTCGTAAGGAGAGGAGAAGAGTAGGAATCAATGGATTTTTTATTTGAACTGAGAGAGAAAGAGGAGGCGTGGTTATGGCTAGGTTAAATTAATTAAATGAGTGGATGTGACTAGGTTTAAATCTGATAGGGTCTTTTTTTTAACACTTCCTCAGTAAGAACGGAGTTAGGCTTAGCTACCGTTCCAAAGTCCCAAACCCACATGAACCCATAGAATTGGACTAGTTTAAATCCGTGGCCGAACTGAATCGGCCATTCAGTTAAAAAACCACTAATATGCTCGGGTTTGGTTCGCTTCGGCCCCTTTTTTGATACAGCAACTAATAAAACTTGTGTAATCCACCAAAATTTCTATCTAATAGTTTTTATTTTTCCTAAGGACCTAACAAACCAAAATTAAATTGTAAGGTATAGGACTTAATAGTGGGCAGAATATGTTTTAATCTCCTCCATTCAATAAAATAATATTAAAACCTAATGGTTCTAAATCTTTGTCCATGGGTGGACCAATTTTTTTCTTGATCCATATACTAGACAAAGTCCGGAATAAAACCCACAAATTATTTGTTAAGAGTTGTTATCTTTTTTTGAAAGGGTTCTTATCTAGCTATATATTAATTAAGCTCTTAATTTTGCTAAGTTTCTACAATGGGGTGTTTGCGTCTTTAGCATTATCTTGGCCAATCCACAAAACTGCCAAAATCACTTGCGGATAAAACAGGCAAAGCAAATTAGGTATGGAAAAGGACATAATTAACAACCACGTATGTTTATAATTATTTCAATCATTAATGTAACCGGATAATAGAAACAATAGATTCTACAGTTCAAACATTTAACCACACATTCACTTATTTCTCTTTTTTGGCATACACCTTGCTGGAAAGTGGAACATAGAGAGATTATTGTGCGTCTCTCGTCATAGTGGGTTTTCATTTTCGAATTAAATAAGTAATAAGTTACTCAACATATCACTCATCTTAAGGGTATAAATATGGAGAATGCTAGTGTAATCAAAGCACACCCAACTTCACTACTACTTCTCAAAAACAAAGAGATCTATCTAGAGAGAGAGGTAATAAATTTAAGATGGGTGTGACAACGTGTTGTGACAAGGTGCATTCATGGTTCCGCGATTCAAAAGCGCTTTTGATAATCATAAGCCTGCAATTTGGCTCTGCTGGGATGTATGTTATCACCAAGGATGCTCTTAACAAAGGAATGAGTCATTATGTGTTTGTTGTTTACCGTAATATCATCGCCACTATAGTTCTTGGTCCCTTCGCATTTTTTCTTGAAAGGTTATAATTTCCCTTCTTCTCTTATTCATACATAACATCGAGCATGCATGCGTGCATGTTCCACACACATTTTTACTACTTGATGAATATAATATGCATAAGACCTAGCTTTTCATTGTGTGATCAATAGTTGGAAGAGAGGGTGTTTTCTATTTTTTACTTCCAGAAAAAACGGTTGGATTGATATTGACTACGTATGTCACATGATTTTGTAATCGTATTTGTTAAAATTGTGCGTTTCTTTTTTATTATATGAATATTATAAGATTTTACTGAAATAAACTCAACTTCAACATCATAAAATCATATGAATTTTGGGTTGTCTAAATGACCCATGATAAAGTTTGGGTTAAATAACTCATCATCCAATCACGTTGGAGATAAATGAGTTGGAAATAAATTAATAAATAAAATATAGAAATTTCAACTCACTTATCTCCAATGTGATTGGATGATGGGTTATTTAACCCAAACTTTATCATAGGTCATTTAGACAACCTCGAAAATTTTGAAAATAGCACTTCTAATGTCTATACATTTCAGTATATAGATATTATCCATTACTTTTACTATTATTTCACCATGCACCAACCATTTTTTTAGGTTACTTAGTGACTCGTGTAACTAACTATAAGTCTATTTTTACCTTTTTCAGGAAAACAAGGCCCAAGATGACAATTCGGATATTTTCAGAAATTATGGCTGTGGCTTTTGTTCGAGTAATATATCATCTTTAACTTGTCATATATTGTGTAAATAGATAGAGTTTTGATTTTAGTCTACCTAATTTTTAAATTTATATACGTCTCCTTTCTATTTTTGTATTCCTTTTAAACTCATATCACCAATTAATTTTCAATCATATTGTTGGTCATTTATTTTTTAGCATACATATTAATTATGCTATGTCAATTATATACAGGATAAATACTTGATCAGTGCTTCACCTTCCTTGGGATGAAGATGACATCAGCCTCTTTTGCATCAGCCGTGATGAATTCCGTACCATCCATCACCTTTGTACTCGCAATCATTTTTCGGTAAGAAATTTTTAATCAAATTAAATTATTAATTAAGTTTTATCTACCTGAATCAAGAAAATCATATTTAATTTTAAAGTTAAAAACAGAGTTTCTC